>NW_009220043.1:15721-28399 GCF_000690835.1 Fulmarus glacialis
CAAACTTCCTGTCACATGTCTGTATCGGTTTTGGAAAAGAATTAGGGAATAATACTTTCCTTTATCCGGAAGGAGACCAGTATAAATAAGAAATACAGGTACTATTTAAACATAAGAATATCCTTCACCATTGCATTGGGACAGTTGCTTCTCAGAGGGACACTACCTGTTGTAAAGCATCTCATTCTTATTTCATCTCTGAAGTGGGCTCTGTTTGTTGTGTATGTTTTAATGAAATGAGAGGACCAAATGATTCTTTAGACAGACTGAAGATTAATGTTGTAGTATATCAATACATTAATGCAGCATAACCCTAAATTTACTTGTCAGTTTTGTAATAAAAATGTTTTTCTCATATGATTTCTTACCAGTTCAATACTATTACTTTAAGTGTTTCTTGACGGTTGGAATCCTGGCCCCTGGCCATCGTAAAGTGCCAATACATCTTTGCAGTGTCCAAAATACCATCTGAAGTAAGGAAAACGAGCGTAGACATCGAACACTTTATGGCCAAAGCCCAGATCTTCTCTCTAGGTAATAAAAGGAGAGCCAGGTAAAAAACTGCCCTGCAAGATCTATGCTTTTCACCCATCTTAGTGTTTAATGTTTTGTATACATACATACGTGTGTGTGCGTGTGTAAGCAACGTTCTTTCTGAAATGTAAATACCCTCAAAATACATAGAAAAATGTTTTGTTTTTTTGTAACAGATGTACATAATCCAGACTGTTAGTGAAATCTAAACAGAATGCTCCATGGAAAACTCCCAGAGAGAGATTTAAAAAAAACTCCAGTTAATTATATTTAGATCTGCAGCCTAAAATAGACAAGAGTATAATTGTATGGACTGGAGGAAGAGTTGCTGAAGAGACTGCAAAAAGGAATCTAAGATTGTGATGAGGTAATGGTCATCTACTTTTAGACAACATCTGAGCAGCAGTTGCACTTAAATACATTTGAAAGCAGAGAAAGACGCTAATCAGCTGATGAAGTTTTCTTACAGCAAGCGGTTGATGTAGATGTAATTACTCTGAGTGATGATCAGATTGACAAGTTGCTTGCAGTAGCAAGCTGCATTCTGAGTTGTTTGGAAAAAAATCAGGTGCCTCAGCTGGTGGGACAAATCAGAGTGTACTGCACTGGTATAATTAGACTTGGGTTCTCACTTTTAATTTATTTTTTGGTTTTTACTTACCTGCAAGTAAAGGTGAGGTATCTGCTACGTTGGCTGGCTGAAACAGAAGTTAGGAGATCAGAATACTGTGTAGCTGTGATATGTAGAAAATGAGCTGTTATTTAATTATTACTTTTGTTGGCTACTGTTATGAAATCTTTTTGACGAAGTAGGATGAAAGCTACCTCTAGCTTAATTCCTCTGAGTCCATTCCAGGTTTTAGGAGCTGGTGCATGTAAAGTTTTTCGATATGCGTGAATAAACATAAGCACCCCAAAACACCTTTTTATGATTACAGTGCGACTTGATTCTGAGCACTGCTTGATGCTAACAAGTACTAGTATATAAGAAGGTGGCTAGCACTAGTCACCTTAGGACATCAGGGCACTTAAATAGGTGTCTAAATGTGGATTTGGTTGGTTTAGCAGTAGCATCCAAGCTTGAACACATTGATTGACACTTTGCAAGCATCAGCCACATCAACCTGGAATGTAAGCATAATGTCGATAGAGATCCTTTTGTAGATTCTGTCTTAAACTGTACCTGGCCATCTTTGCTACTTGTATGTTTGATTTTCCTGGTGAGGGGAATCTGTGATAAGAGAGTATAATGTAATATACTTTCTGCATATCTAAAATAGTATTTAAGTAAACATTTTAATTTCTACATACTTATTGCACTGAACTGTTTTGGTTTTTTTTTCTATTTGTTGTGATAAACTCGGCTAACTTCAGTTCCCAGCACCAGTTCCCATTTGTGCTTGGAGCAGTGTTTGACCGTAGCAGGCTTACAGCATTATTTATAAAGGACAGATATATATAAATATGAAGTACCTCATGTTGAATGTTATTGTACTGTATCTTTAATGTCACAGTGCAGATCTTGTTGGACTCATGAATGTGTATAATCGCGTTAAACATACAAATAAAAATGGTTCTTAAATAGTTGTTTCCTGCAGTATCTTTGAAGCATGAGCTGTGAAAGCCTTTACTTAGTTATCTCTTTTAGCAATTTTTGTTGTTGTACAGTTGTGCTCAGATATTTTTTGAGCTTATGTATTCAGAGATCTTTTGATCCCCAAAGAAGTAAAAGTCTAAGGAAAAAACAAGAACAATGAAAATGTTAATTAGTTACATTGTAAAAAGGTTGACGATTAAGCTAATGAGCTAGAGTGAATGAATTCATTTATGTGCATTATGAAAGACCTTGTCTACTAGCATTAATATTTTAATGTTCTATTAATACTATTAAGTATGTGGAGATGAGGGGGGAGAGTCTCGTGTTTATTCTAAAAGACAGTTGGCATAGGAAAGGCTATGGTTTTCAGTCTCTGATATATCAGAATAAAGGACACGGTTAGTGCCAAGAGGCTGTTCTCTGCTGAAAAGTTAATTATGTAATATTGTTCAGAATTCTGACTATTTTCTTACTTAATAATTTTCTTCCAGGAGATTTGAAGCTTCAATTTAAATACTTTTATGGTCAGTGAAGCTGAAGCCCCACTTCGGTGATGTCCATCTCCAAGACCTTTCAGATATTGCTAGTTAAAGATAAGAAATACTCCAGTGTGATATAGAGACATGGAAACTTAATTGAGGAAGTCTTCCCCAGTAAAAACAGTACCTTCAGTCTTCTTCCAAAATTCTGATTAAAGCATGTGTACAGGCATCAAACTTGTCACTTTTGGTAAGTTGTTTTTCTAGAATTCTTACTGCTATACTTGGTACCACACTTCTGCATTCTTGATCCAAATTCTCTTATGTGTCCAGTGCTTCTCATTAGTTTGGAACTGGCTTCAAACAGGAACTGTCCTATGCCTTGTTCTGTACTAATGATACCAGCTCTTAAATGTGTGGTAGATACCGGTGTGATTTGGTGGAGGAAAGGCCACATCGGCAGCAGCAGTCTAGCTAGGTATGTTAGAGGAGATGAGTGCTGCTAGCAGCCTCAGTTTCTCTGATAAACAGGTAAGAAGTGAGTGGACAAGATGAATAAAGGGTGGCCTATCTCATCCAAAGGGACATTCTTCTCTATTTCTGGCTGAAATCTGACAGAAGTGCTGGGACAGTTGCTTTGGAAATTGATGTTAGGTAAAGCTGTCTCTTGCACTGTGTTCAGTGATGCAGAGAAGCATGTGTGTATTCACACCAGAAAAAAAGAAGTTTGAAGTGGAAGGAAAAAAGTGATAGGATGTTTCTGGTTTGGGGAGGAAGACTCCAAGAGCTGAATTCAGTTGTTTGTCTCACAGGTAAAATCCTGCTTGGGGGAGAAGGACTCTCTGTTCCCCCTTAGTGGGAAACTCCTCAGGAGCTGACAGCCACTGCCTCGCACGAAGGCAAGGTCCCATCTAAAACGGGCTCCTTGTGAGTGCTCAGCTCTCGGGAGTTAGGAACCCAAGATTTCTTGGCCTCTGACAGGCAAGACTACTTATTCTACAGCCCAGGACAAGCCTTCCTTAAAGAAGCCGACTGGGACTGCTGTAAACAGGAGGGTCTTTTTGGACCTCCAAAGCTCAGCACTCAGTGGAGGCTGAGATCCTGGCAGAGGGGTGAGACAGGGACTTCAGCCCACCAGCAGTATTTGGCTGCTGTGAAAAGCAGCGGCTTTTAAGCCAGCCTATTCTACCTGCAGTGTGAGGAGGAATACCTGCTGATTTCCTGAAGGCAATGAAAGGAGCTGCTTTCTCACATGGCAGTATGACCATATTCAAAATAAAATTAAAAAAAGGCTTTTTGGCCTGCTGCTCCATTTCTAGAAGTCTGAATTTATTTTCTCCCCAAGACTTCCCCATAAAGTGAGGCCCTGGCCCAACCGAAATCAGTAGGAGTTGCCCTAGTGACCTCAATAAACCCAGGATTTTCATTTGCAGTGTTCAATTTGTGTGATTATTCCCAAAACACAACACAAAACTGCCCAAGAAAGGGAAATTAATTTTGAAATCCCACTGTAATCTGATTATCTAAAATATAGGTAGAAACCTTTCTGTTAAATCTTACAAAACTCCTGCTCATCAGATTTTATATGCCTGCCCCCAAGCTTTTCTGCTAGTATGCTTTATCTTCAGCCATGAATCTATAGGCAGAACAGTAAATCTGTATGAGGCTTTATGTAGATTTTTACAATCTGTGTATGGAATTCATAGTGCATAAGATGCATAGTATGGATAAAGTATTTTTAAGATTAGAAAGTGTGTGTAAATTGCCCATAGTCTGTTCAGCATGAAGGAAAAACAAAAACAGCTATTTTGCTTGAAGGCACTGGTATTTTGAAAGAGCTTCTTGAAGTCTGCCGAGCTTGTTGATAGCATCAGAAATGCATTTATATTAAGCCTTTAATTGTAGCATTTTAAAATTAGCTTTCTAATTGTTTCCTGTAGACAAAGATAACATAGTTGGCCTTCAGGGATCCTCCATCCTGGTCCAGTAGGCTTTACATTTGAACAGATACTGGCAATTGCAGTTTTCTAGATCTCATTTTAAAGCTCCACAGAAATGTTAAGTGCTGCTTGGGAGCATCAGTGTTTCAAAAATAGCCATGGCTGGTTTTAGCCTAACAACAAACAAGGGCTTGCATGGGGAGATATCTTCAGTGGTGATGCTGTGCGTGAGTACAGAGGAAGGGTTTCCATTTCCCTGAGGGGGAAACACCTTGTGTTGCCGTATGCTGAACATCACATGTGACAATTCAGCAGCCATGTGGAATTGGAAGGCATAAAATGCAATGGGGGACCACTGCATGAAGGCAGCAGTGGAAGCTCCCGGATGCAGGGCCGTTGCAAGTAAGCTGATTTCATGAGCTGAAGAACTGGGATCCTGTATCATGCTCTCAGTGACGGAAGGTTATAGCTGGACTGCTGAATGGCATGTGTTTGTGATTTTTTCACAACTGTGAATCCCATTTTGCATTTTATTGTTCTGGGAGGGTCTCCAGCTCTCCTCTACCCTGAGCTGCCTATTCCTGCTCTGTGGCAGAGGCTTCCATGTGATCGAAGCCCAGCAATTCCCTTTGTGCTGGGACTGAGGGGACTGGGAGCACCTGGTGGAAAGGACTGGCTGAGTGAGGGTGGGACATCCCAGCACTTTGGTGAGCTGCTTCCAAGCTCTCCTGGATGTGCTGAACGCTGACCTAGCATAGCAGGAGAGGGCAGGATAATTCTTATATGTGTGTGTGTATGTATTTCAGTGTTCCCTAGCCTCACTTTCTCCAGCCAATTGCTGGTTGTGCTTAAAAGGGAAAATGAGCCTTAATTCACTTTTCTGCAGGGTGTAAGAGTTGTGATTCTGCAAAGGCTAATTCATGCTTCTGTCTTTACAAAGTCAGCAGTCCCAGCGGGCTCAGGGGAGGTAGTGGGGGACAGGACTCGCGTCTACCTTAAAAGCATACATGGAAACATCTGCTTTCTTCTCCAATGCCTTGTTCTTAGGAAGTTGTGATACAATAAAATAAATTCATAGAGAGCTGGAGCTTGGCATATCTGGCTTGCTTCCGAGGTGGGATTTTTTCTGAATAAAAGAACCAAGGAACTGTTTTTAGCTTAGAAATACTAAATCCTGCAGAACTTCCAGAGCATGGAGGTAGCACAATATAAAGGCACTTCCAGATGTGACGATATCACCCTTTGGTTGCAGTCTTAAGCTAAGGTGTGACATGTTCTTGCTTTTCTTCCTACCCACCAGGGCATGCTAGTAGTGCTATTCGCGTCAGATACCATTAGTGCTTAGGGAGAAGTGATGCTGAGGGAGAGAAATGAAGGTGAGAGATCTGGAATACAAAGGAAAAGTATCAAATCAGAAATAACAGCTCTTGTCAGGCACAGACAATAGACAGTAAACTGGCTTCAGGAGAACTACTCAGGCATCACGGGAGCCAAATCAACAGCCATAAGGTAAGAATACAGTCATGACAACTATTTAAGTGATTTTTAAAAGTTGCTTATGCTTGAGACTGTCCTAGACCGCATAAAGGGAGAAGTTGTTTTGCTGCCTTAGAATAAGGCCCATACATGTTTTTGCCTTTGTCCTCCATGCTTCATATAGTAGTTTCTTTACAGTATATGCTACATAAGCTGTTTTTCCTCCTCAGTGCCGGGGCATGAGCAGGCTGGCTGACCCTGCTTAGGAAAATAATTTTCAGATATAACCTGTAGTTGTCATATCAAACACTCTCCCTCACCCCTCTACGCACAGTCTGTGTTGGCTCGTAATAAGATGGCAAAGAGCTGGCAGAGAGTAGGAGTCCCGAGACATAGTTGGGAGAGGAAGCTTTCCCTGCACTCTCACTGTGTTTCCAAGGATGGCAGTAGCAGGGTGCTATGTTCACTTATCAAATACTCATACCGATTTGATGCGAATCAAGCATTGGCTCAACATGATGTCTGTCTGGTGAATTAGCTGGGGCACACAGGACAGCCTTTGCGAGTTCTGTGATTTCTGTGTCACCTTTCTGCCAGCTGTGGGGGCGATGCATGATCCCAGATCTGGCATAAAGCCTGCCGATGTTTTGAACAAATATGAACTGACAGTGTGAGTTCATACTGGGTCAGCATTTCATGGCATTTCTGAGCTGGTATTAGGAGCTTTAAGAAAATCACTGAAGTGCAACATGAGATATTTAAAAGTTGGGGTTCCTACCAGCTCATGGCAGTTGTTTTTGTTCCCAAGCAGAACTCCCCAACAGAGCAGTCACGTCACCATGGATATCACTGGCTCTGGGGTACTGGGAAAAGGCAGCGGCTTAAAACTGAAAACTGGGGCTCTAAAGGTGAATTGTGGAATGGTCAGTAAAATCAGCTGAAAGATACTGTGTTGTTCTGATTCCTTCCTAGCATTTCCCAGTAATGCAGTCTGCCCTGGCAGGCTTGGCATCACTGGTTGAAGGTAGATGTGAGTGTGACTTGATCTGGGAGGCAAATTTAAAAATACACAACACAGGAAGGAACTAGCGCATTAGGTTACAGTAGGCCTGATGAATTAGTAAGGATAGTCTGTCCATAATTTCAATGAGCTGGGACAGACAGGTAGTAGAGAGGAAGATGCGCATAGAAAAAGCAATACCCACATAGTCAGGCCGAGATCAGGACCCTTCAAAGGAAAAAAATTCAGTCAAGTTAAGGGAAAAGAAATCTACCCTTGGTTTCTGCCATTTGTCATGCTGCTCAAGTGATTGTGTAGATGACGTGCTTTTGCCGAGCTCCTGTTAGGACACCATAGTTAGAGAAATGAATTACCCTAGAAGGCCAGAGTGAGGTCTTTCAAAGGTCATTATCAGAACTGGTTTCTCATCAATACACTACTTGATTGGAGGAAAAAGACTCAAAATTGCAGGGCTTTGATTGCTGAGGGGGAAGCTTTTAACTGCTTCCTGCTGTTCTGTCATTTTGTGCTAACCCCAAATGGCCCCGTTAAATTGATGTCCTGTTTCCCATTCACTGCCCACAAATCACTCTTCTCCTGTTAATATGGGAAACATTTGCACATGATAGGAATTGGAGTGGCTAAAATCTTAAAGCCAGTAAAGAACTCAAAAGCATTTACCTGGTGATCAAGGTGGTGTTTTTTTTTCCCCCGCCTGGCACTTCGTGATATTCAATATCACAACAATATAAAGTTGTAAACTTTATTAAAAAAAAATAGAGAACCTCATGTCTGCCTTAAGAGAATCTGCACAAATACTGTTCCCAAACAATGCAATGTGAGTCAATCTGATTTCTGTGTGATAGTTAATTTCTTGCAGCTAATCAGAAGATAAAACAAAGGCTAGGAGTGATGCAGCTGTTCAGGCAATGGGGTGTCATTGCTGACACTGTGTGACACTAAGTGTTGCTGCTGTGGGTTAGGTCAGCAATGAAAACAGCACACCGGCTCTGTTTTCTCAGGACAGCAATCTATGAGGGAGTGCCTGGAGCCTAGAAGCTCTTTGGGCTGAAGAGGAGCTGGCGGCTGAGCCCCAGAAGGGTTTTTCTTCACTTTGATGGATGTTTGAACTTACACAATCTTACAGATTTGCTCATACATACACTCTTCCGTCCAGAATTGAATCGTGCCTTAGGTCCTTCCGTTGACAGCATTTAACTAAAGTCCACTTTTACTGCCAGATTAAACTAAAAGATGCTGACTGCGCACTGGGGTGATACATGGTCCCGTTTTATACTTGCTCTGCTGCAGAGTTCCCCCAGCAGCAGGGGGAAGTGTAGGTAACTGGACAGTGAATCCTAAAACAAGACTAGGTAGTGCAGAAATACCCTAATAATGGTCTGAAAGTACTTTGACATAACTGGAGAGGACAGAGTGAGTGAGCACCTTGTAATCTGTGGTGTTTGTTGTGAGCAAACAAGAAAAAAATCAACCCTCCTTCCGCTGGCCTTCAAACGGTACTGTTCCCTTCACTCCTCCATATCTCTGTTTCCCCCACCGCAAAAATGGGAGGATGAAATCAAGCACCTCTGCAGTGTTTTGATATCTGCTGATCAAAAACGCTCTATAGGCAGCAGGTATCGGGACAAGCGCAGTAAAACCCTGCTTTCCTCAGGCAGCCAAGATCGCGGGTGCGCTCTGTCACGGAAAGATTTCTGATATGCTTAAATGTCACTAAACTGAGAAAAGTAGCATTACTGAAAATCGGGCCTCAGATGTAAATCCTTCCTGAAATCTTTGTAATCCTCAACTGCTTTAGTTCCAACAGGTCTTCCCAAAAAATGAACTGCCAGCCAAAAGGTAAATATAAACGCAGAATATCCCCAAAGCAAACATGTTACTGGCTTTTAAAACAAGTCCATTTAAATAATGTGAAAATATATTAAAGAAACAGAATCTATTCAGCTTCATGTTTAAAGATGAATTAATGCAAATATCACAGGTTTATCCTGTGTTACTCCCTTGAGAGGAGTCACTGGGGAAGCAATTTGTTTCTTGTTAGCTAAGACAGGGAGCTTTGAAGTTAGTGAGTTGTCTGTCTCTGCGAGTAGCCCATTTAATCTTGAGGAAAAGTGTCAGATCTAAGTTGGAGGGAGTTGTGTTTCTATGCATTGTTTAAAGCTCTGGCAAGAAGAGGTCTTCGGCATGCCACCAACCAGCAGTACGAGGGACACTGAAAATGGCCCAAAGAATTTATGGGAGAAATTTTTTATTGGCTATTAACAATGGACATGCAGCCCTGAAGAGTGAGTGTCATGAGGAGGGCCTCTATCATGCCTTTTTTTTTTTTTTTTTTTTTTTAGATTGATTACTACTAGGCTAAGGGCTCTCATCATGCTTTTTGGTGGTAGCAGGTGAGGATGATTTCAGTGAGGACCGGTTGCTGGAAAGGCCACCAAAAGTGTCTCTTTTCCCCAAAACCAGTTTCCATAGTTTTAGGGGTATTCACACACTCCTGCTTTCTTGGCTGCACTCATGAAATTGTTTCTGGAGCTGCACTGTAACCGGATTAGGTAAATGACCTAGAATTAATTTATTTTAATTTCAGCTTGGAATATTTTACTGATTTCATGTATAGGATCACCCTATGATCAGTTTCTTGGCACAACTGTGTAGGCAATGAGTAGTGACTGGTTACGTGATGGAAGCAGGTACCTCTTACAGTCTGTTTCCCTGCACAGAAAATTTTAAAAGCTGTTGTCTGAAACTTCAGAGCCATTGAGCTCATAGCAGACTCCACCTTCATCCCAGAACTGTTTTTCAGAAGCCAATTTTTCTACTCTTTAATTACACATCAGACCCTCAGCTATCAATCAGCACAGCTCCACTGAGCTGGAATACATGAGCTCTACACAGTGTCAGCTTTTAGCCTGAAGATACCAGCCTTGAAGTATCAGCTGCAAAGAACATCTCTGCAATGTGAACGGCCTATAAAGCAATTCAGGGAGGTCAATATGCATCTGAAGATAGCTCAAAACAATAGCTAGAGGGGGAATATAAACTGTTTACTACAATTGGATTTGCACTGAAATCTACTGATGAAAAATTCATAGCCAACATGAATTAATTTGCTCCTGATCATTTCTTACAAAAACTCCAGCTTCTCCTCCCTTCCCCTAATGACTTCTATTCGACAGCTGTGGATTTGCAAAAAGAGTAGACATTAACGTTTTGAAACACCACTAAAAACTGTGAATTGAATTGCCTTTGAAACTTTAAAGTTGCTGCCAGTTTATACCAAATTAAACTTGTCATGTTTTTATGGACTAACTTAATCTTTGAGCATCTTTCATCTCATTATCGCTTGTGTGTGAGGGAGAAGTATCAACCCTGTTTTACAGATGGAGAAATAAGGCACAGGGCATCTGAGACAGTCCTGGAAATGACTCTGCTATGTAGCACAGTCTTACTCACAAGAAGGTACTGTCTCACCTTTTCATGTTAGTTGGATCAGCTGCAAGATCTCAAATAGATTTTCCTGGTGTGCCACAGAATTTACGTCAAGTTCTCATTTGGGTCCAGGCAGTGAGATGAGATGTGCAATGTTTCTCCTGGTTTGTACCAGCACCTCTGCAGGAGAAGAGAGTAGGGCATTGCTGTTTCAGAAGACGTCGTCCCTGTTCCTCCTCTGAAGGGTGAGCAGAGGGCTGTAGCTGAGTTAATGGCCTCTGCAAATGCACTGTAAAGTCAGTTTATGTAATGACCTGGGATTTATATCTTTGGTCATGAAACAGGAGCTGGTGGCTGTTTTAATGACTAGCATGTAGTGCAAATACTATACTGAGCTAAATCCTTTCCTCAGATAGTCCACACATGCTGGTGAAGTCAAGGAGAACTGGGCTGGTATCCAAGGGCAGAAGCTGGTTGCTTGTCTACTTAGGATACATTGAAAGCATTAGAAAAGATGTAAGAAGAGTAAATAAGTCTATTTACCATGTGAAAGAGAGCTATCTTACAGACAGTTAGCTGCAAAATGACTAATAAAGGGCTGCAGTCAATTGCCCCTCCCAAAATTGCAGGCTCACCTGCCTTCTCTTCCCTCATCAACCAAGGAGTGAGCCCTAGGAAATACCTTAAAAGGACAATTCTGCAGTAAGAAGGTCTTGTCCAATGTACTCTGTTGAAAAGGTCCCTTTTGTCTGAGGAGCTGAAGGTATGAATGGTGATATTTGTGTAAAGAATTACAGTAAGAAAAAGATGCTGTAAGAATATTCTGTAGCTGAAAAGATTCGGGATTCAGTAGTTCATAATGTTTGCGGGAGAAACCTCTAAGCCAAGTCAGAAGGAAATGAGGTAAAAAGATGTTTTACTGATAGGGATTATTTTTTTTTTTTTCCTTTTTCTGTTAAAGCCTGCCTTGCTGTATAAGCTTCTGTAAGCAGTTGGTGTAGTAAAGCATCCTGGCTCTAAACTCTGACTTTGGTTTGGCTTTTCTGGTAGTGTTAGCTTTCAGTGCTACCGCAAGAGGACCAGCTGGATTCACCATTGAATTCTGGTAAGCTAAAAGGAAATCTCACACCTGGCTGTGAAGCCTGCAAGGATCGGGATGGGAAGGCAGGGAATTTCAGTGGTTCCACGCTTGGGTGCAGAATGAGAGAAAAAAGAGGGCTGGCTCTTCTCAAGCTAATTGCAGTGAATCAATGCAGAGGAAGATCACCTGCAAACAGGATTAGAATTGAGGAGGATACATAATATCATACCCTATTTCTGGAGTATAAGACTCTGTATCAGATGTGAAGTAAGTTACGGGGCTGGTTCAGCACTCAAAATTGTCAACAAAGCCTTGGACCACGGGATCTAATACAAATTGTCACTGTAGACTGAAGGCTAATTCAGGTTTAGGAATCTGTGCAGCATGAGTTTTGTGGCTGCAGTTTACCCCTTAATAGAGAGTTGTTATATTAATAGTATAAACCAGGCCCTGTGCAAACTGGGTGGGAAAAGAGAGCTCATTTCTCTTGGCTAAAAAAGATCCCTCAAAAAGTGAGATTACAGTAGCTGTGAGGGGAAGAAAAGAGTGGTACAGTGCCACAGCTGGGTGGAAGGCCTTGTTAGCCAAAGCAGCACCTTCTGTAAGTAAGGCCTTCACAGCAGAATTAAAAATACATCAGGTCTAAGACCTTAAGAAGTGGTTTCCAAAGAAGATGTGGGAAAAAGAGCTCAACAGAGCAGGCAGATCCTGCTGGCCCAAGTGGCTGCAAGCCAGGAGCAGGGGAAGTGTGGGTCTGCACTTCTGCTGGAAAGTTATAAATAAAGGAACAGTGGGAAAGGGAAGATGTAAGTCATGAAACAGCCAGAATTTGTTTAATGTTTCTCAGGATTTAAAGCTAATCACAAGCTAAGTTTACCCTCATGATTCCTCCTCCCAGCCCACACCTCCAGGATCTTCTAATTTATAGTCTACCAGACTCCTGTGCTTTTCATGAGCATGATGTACGTGAATGGAGCAGCCTCAGTGGCTCCAGAAGCCTGACAGTGTTTCCACATTGCTTCTCACTCCAATAAATCAAAGCATTCAGAACTATGGACTGCATATCCAATAAAAGTCCTGTGGTAGGGAACGGTGGCTGTTTATGCATTTTTACGGCTGTG
>NW_009220043.1:28428-42764 GCF_000690835.1 Fulmarus glacialis
ATATAATTGCAAGTAAAAATCTCACTGATTTGCCAAATTACTGAACCAGAAGGGTTTGCTTACTAAAGGACCGGAGGGAAGAAACTGGAAGGGAGACGTAAAGGCGGGAGGCTGTATAAACTGTTGGGCTGTGATCAGCATTTTGATCGTTTTAGGAATTTGTCAGAGGGGAGAGGGGGAAAGTTGTGTGGTGAGAGATGGCTGAATAATTAACCACATATAATTTAGTCAGTGAATTTTGCTGATTGGGGATTATCTACAAATGGATTCGTGTGTGTGTCAAATGTTATTCAACAGCTCTTTTCAGTGAATAATTTTTGAGTTGTAGCTTTATCCTGAGGAGTTCATTTGGGTACTTGATAATTAAATACTGAGAAAGAAGTGAGAGTACTAGCACACTGAAAAGTAATCACATAAATGGTGCGTGTATAGTCTCATTGACTTCTTAAGGTGTAAGACAGGGGAAGTTTGATTTGATCTTTCATCACTGTCTAGTCTGAAGAAGTCACTTTAAATCTTGAGAGCAATGAAATTTGAGGCATTTGGAGTGAATTACCCAGTCCTGTCATCATTGGATAAACCCAGCTTTTGGGGATCTGAATATCTATCTGCCTGCACATGATTATGTATATGGAACACTCATCTGCAAATCTTGTACAGACAACTAAGCCTATTTCATTAACTTATTACTAGTGTTACTCTTACTTCCCTCCCATCCCTTCATTAAACTGCTGTGCTCCTCCTAGATTGCATTAGAGCTTATTCAAAAAGGGCAGTTTCCTGTAAAATATTTGCAATAGAGCCTAAGCATCGTTCTCAAATTTAAAGATCTTAATAACGATCTTTAGTATTGATTTCCAAGGTTCTGAGGAAGACGCTGATATTCTTTAACCTCCCCTGCTTGTGTAACCTTGGGCAGATCAATTGTTTAGAGAAGTTTTGTTATCCCCATCTTACAGCTAAAGCCCGTTTGGTTGATAAAAATCACTTGTAGTCATGAAGCAAAAATCTCAGAGACCTGCATCCCCAAAACTGCAATAGTAGTTAGGGGAATGCATGCTCCAAGGGTCTACAGTACCTCCATCCATAGATCCAGTGTCATAGCAAAATACAGAACAGAGTGATCTGCAGGTGCTGTGGATGAAATAAAACTGCAAGTCAAAAAAAAAAAAAGTAAGAGTACACATTGTTTAGGTGAAAGACTTTACTGGACAAGATGTGGATTTTTAAACTCCGACTTTCGTGGTGACAGATCAATTGCATTTTACCTGTTTAATTTAAATTGGCATCCACAAGAAACCTCCGGACAGCCCCATGGAGCTCAAGCCAGAGCAAAAAATTGTCCTGAATTTAGGGTACTTTGCTTTGCTTTGTTTTATTAATAGTGAAATAGATGGTACATCCATTCATGAAGGCAGAAGTTTGAAATAAAATAGAATTCTATATTCTAATTCTGTATTGCCATGTAGCTTTCTCCTGCAGAGTTCACACTCCAAGTAGCACAACTGGCCTTTCAGAAAAACATGTGCTCTGCTCAGCTTCTGTGCATGTGTTTGCAGCTCACAAGCAGATTGCTAATGTTCTTTTTTTTGTTTGTTTCAGTGCTTTCTCTTAGTAGGTGATGCTCATGACAGTTTGATTACTTGGAATTTGAGGTGGAAATGCCCAGCCAAAGAGATCAAGTTGAGAGGGAGAAAAATCAGTAGCACGTTAAAATAAGAAAATCAGGCTTTTTGTGAAGAACACAATTGCTTGTTCACACATTGCTGAAATGCAAAGGTACATTTAATAACTCTTTAAACCTTAGCTTTTTCTAATAATCTTCATAATCCTCACCTAGGATTGCCAGGGAGTAATTTGTGGCTGCAGTGTGTATGACAGGGAGAATAGCAAAGCTGCTTGACAGAACATCAAAGGTTTGTGCCACTGAAGTTTTATGCAGCCATTGCTAAATCTTTCATGCTTGAAACAATGATGAAAAATGATTGTCAGCTATGAAACCAAAATTATATCAATCTACTGCATGGTTGTGATTTTTTTTCTTCATTTGAAAACATGACCCAGCCTAGCACAGTTCACTTACCAACCTCAAGTGTTCTGTCAGGATTGAAAAAGAATAGAACTGAGTCAGGAAGGGTGAATGTATTTCATGCTTCACAAATGTGTGTTAAGAGTGGGAAGGAGAGAATGCTGAAAAATAAAATCCAGCAGGTCAGTGCCCAATACCTCATTCTGATTGTCTTTATATAACACATGTAACAGACAATATAGCTGCTCTCTGAATTTCCAAGGGGAATATTTAATGTAGAGTAGCTGAAATGGAAGCTAGGCTGTAGTTCCCCAGCAGTACTGCTGCAGGTAATGTTTTCTAGCTGTGAATAAAGTGATCCTTAAAGCTGGATGTTGAGAAACAGAAGTTTGGGAGTGATTCGGCTTGTTATCTCTACCAAAATCTGGTCTTCATGAATATCTTGTTAGCCACTTCCACATCTGCTCTTTTCTATGCAGAGGCCTCCAGGATGTACCAAAGAAAGGAACCAAGTGGAGAGCAAGAAGAAATGTTTGTGTCATGCAAGGTATGCACATGTGAGAGAGGCTGCATGTAGCTGCTGCTGCTGCAAACAGAGCCCAGACAGCATGCACTCGTTCTGTGTGGTTGCACGCCCATGGCACGACGGGCTGTGCTAATGCGGTTGCTGGAGGAGTCCTGTGAAAGAGAAGCCCTCAGGCCTAGAGGGGGAGGAAACAGATTGATGTCAGCCTGTTAGGACTGAAGCACATTGACCTGCTGTTGCTGTGCAGAAAGGCTGAATCACTCAGCACCTTGCTGCTCTGTGAGGCCACTTGTATGGTTCATTTTGGGGGCTTGCAAGAAGCAAAAAAAAAAATCCTCTCACCAGTCATGGCAAGGGGACTTTATCTAGCCAACATCCATTCTGTGTGGCAGGTAATTTTTTGTGGTTGTTGTTGTTGGAGGGAAACAGGAGAGATGCAGCCGGGTTACTACACTCCTCGGACATGAGGGAGAGGTCCCATTGGCCTAGTGCCCTCAGTGGTCCCTCTGCAAGGGCTCTTTCCCGCCCCAGGCTGCGTGCTGATCAGCCAGAAGCTGATGGGAATCAGATTCTCTGCTCCAAAGCTCTGTTTTCTTCTCACTGACGAGTATTTGCTGAACTTCTCAGCCGTTTGCTTAGCAAAGTTGTGTTCTAATATCCTAATTATAATTTGAAGCTGATTAGCATACATGCACACAGTCAGCCTCAAACATATGGGAACCCTTCAGAGATTATGTTAATTCTGAAGAGATGCTTCTCAGCGATTAGTCACAAAGTCTGTGGTATAATACTTCTCTCTGCCTCTGCTCTCCTTCCCATTGCTGCTGCATATTTTCTGTACCACCTCTGGCAGAGGAGTTGGAGGTCAGACAAAGAAAGAAATGAAATACAGTCTAGTAAGAAAAGGTTATAAAGATAAATGGTACCATTCAAATGTGATGTACTTGTGAGTGTGCTGCATAGTAAGAAGTGCTGCATGTTGATGAGCTGTGTCACCTTACTTGTTTGCAGTGCTTCTTCATCTTCCATTGTTTTGCTGTAGAGCCAACGACAAAGATGACATTGAGCCATTTTATCCTGAAAATCCAAATGCTTAATTTAGACGAGGCTTGTTCTGCTCTTTGGCTAGAGAGGGCAGCCCTGTGCCAGAGCCTTGCAGAATTCTTCTTTGAGAAAGAGAGTAATTTCAAGCAGTTAGATAGATGGGTATTGTCCTCTCAGTATTAATTTATCTGTTCACAAAAAAAAAAAAATCTCTACATTATCAGATAATCTCTTTGCTCAGGAGGCTCCCTCGGTAAGATCTGGGCCTGTGAAGCCCTGTGTCTCTACTGCTCCTTCAGGGACTGTGCATCTTGGATGTTAGGCAGAAAAAAATCAGCGTGTTCCATGCAGATAGCATCCTTCAAAGGCGGTCCCCATGCAGTGGGGGTGTGCTGTATGGCATGGGGAGAAGTAAAGGGGTAAAGCAGCATGACAACACCAGAAGCCAGCAGCTGGTACTGTTTTACTTATGCATCTGTATTATAAGATTTTATACGATTAAATTGTTCCACAAGGTAGCTGTAATGAAGTTATAAAAAGTCTCATCAATATTCCAGCTGGTAGGTACCAGAATGTGAGATGCAACTGATGGTCAAATGTACACTCTAATCAGTTGTGAAAAATTATATTTAATTCACTTAGATTTACTTGAGAGAGACTTTAAACTAAAGGTTCAGTCAAAATACCCTCTAATTTTGAAACTTTTTTTGGCCTAATTCCTAAAATCTGAATACTCGAGAGCTTCACATTTGACATTTCAAGCTGGAACATGGCTGATCCTCATGGCTTAAACCTCTAATTATACAAATGAACTAACAAAATTATCTCTTCTATAGTGATACTCCTTTTATCTCCATAGCTTTCCTTGGTAAACACCATAGCTTTAACTAAGAAGGGCCTCGTTATAAGCTTCTGTTTTAAGTCTCAGGGAATTTTTTTTTTTCTTTAGTAAGCTTTTATTGAAGATGTGACTGACTTTTTTTTTTTTTTTTTTTTTTTAATCTTCCTTACAAGAAGGCTTATTTTTAGAGATGTCCTACTTCTGTATCACCAAAGATTGGTACTTTGGACAGCATAGCCTGCTGAATTTACTCTTAGTGAGGAATAGGTTTTCTCTTATCAGCACCATCTTGTGTATGCTGTATGTGAATCAGCAGTGCCTAAAAGGAGGTACCATGTTTCAATGAATAAAAGGTGGGGTTTTTGGTAAGGGGAAGCATTAGGAATAGTTGCCCTTCGGAATATAAGTTTACTGACTGTAATTTGTTTGTGCTTCTCTCCTGATGGTTTTTAAGGATCTTACATCCTCCCCTCCCTGAGTACGTTGCATCCCCCTGATTGCTACCCCTCGTCCCGCAGTTCAGATCCTGGTGTTCACAGTTGCCTTTATGCTAAATATACAAAGGTGGTGGAGCATCTTTCGAGCCTGTGGGAAAGAACTGGTCTCCACCTCATTCTCGGTGGAAGTAATAAACCATGGAGAAGGTGTGCTTCTCACTGTTGGTCTCCTCTTCATCTGGGTTTGGTTTTGCTGCAGTGGAAATCAGGGTGAGGGCAGAAGAGCACACCTAGAGATTTGATCCAACATAATTTTGAGTCAAGATGTTGCTCTAAGTATCCTAATATTACCTGGATAACAATGATACAAGCCCTGTAATACTGTGAGTTTCAAGCCATTCAGCAGTGATGAAGGAAAGAAACCCACACCTAAAGAATAAGTACAGGCTTGCCTTGCAGATTTTCTGATTGTATTAAATTCTGTGGGGCTGGGCTGGGCTGTCCTGTCTTCAGCTTTCTCTCCTGTCTGCCCCTATCATGGAAACTCCTTACTCACCTTTGGCAGTGCCCACGTTAGCAAGTCCTGAGACACAGCAGAAGTAGTTGGGTGGAGTGAGACTGCCAGTGGTGGGAACCCCATGTCTGTGACGTTGGGATTTTAAGTGGGTTACTGTAGACTGACTGGTGTCATGTATTGAATGTCTGTTCACAGTTGGGGCACATTAGCCACTCTACTGGAGTCTGTCAGGAAAAACTCCCATTGATTTATTCTTCATCAAAAATCGTTTTCTTTGTAATGCTTTTTATTTTTTGAAAGAGCTACATTTAAAAAATGTTCAAGTTTGCAGAGAAAATTGAATCTATTTTTGTTTTCTCCTTTTTTTCATCACTCTCATGCAAAAACTACTTAATTTTCTGTCTTAACAAAAATACAAAAGCAGAATAACATAATAGAATATGTGCATGATATCTGCTAACACTGTCAATATCCATCCAGTCATCAGGATGGTCAGATACTTTTCCATGTTTAAAAGTGTGTTTTCCCTGTTACTTTCACGGGAATAAACTTCCAGATCTTAGGTCTTCTCATACTGCTGGACAGTACAACATGCCCGAAGGGATTGTGCAGAACACTTCATAAAAGAAAAAAATGAAGTAATCTGTCCTAATCAGGTCTTGTCCTGAATGCATTGTTATATTAAGTCCTTACATGAAACAAGTTTTTCTTCCCTTCCATTATACTGTTTTTTATCATTAGCTGTTGTAACTGAATGTGGTTGCTTCTATAAAATCAAGTCCTCCTTCAAATCTGGCTGAGTCTTTGGCCACAATGACACCGCAGCAATGCGTTCCACTTAGAGTTTCTCCCTCCAGATGTTTCTAATCACCAAAAATACCTTCTTTTTAAAAAAGAAAAATGAGTCTTTTAAAACAGTTTTTTCATTTAAGAAAAATGAATTGAAAAATCCAGGATGGACTCTTCCTGTCCTATCTTTTCAAATAAACTCACATTCAGGAAAAGGCTTCGTTTGGAAGGTGTCATACAGAAAGGTAAAAGCTTTGAAAAGCTATTGGAGTTTTTATTAGAAACTGGTTGTTATATTTGGAGAACCAAACAAAAATAAATTATCAATGACAGAGCTTCCTTCTTGGAGACCTCATCATGTAAATTGCAAAACTGGGGTAGGAAGAAGTTGTTTTGCCCCATCACTGTTGCATCAAATTCAAGGTTAATGTTCTGCAAAGGAATTACAGTAATAAGGAAAACTATCTCGAAGGAAGGAAATTAGGCCACAAAGGATACAGAAAGACTGGAAGCTCCATATCAGATAGCCCTATGGATTTTCTAATTCAGTATCTTGTCTTTTAGCAGGGCCCATTCCAGCCAAGTCAGAAGATGGTTCAAGAAACTTTACAGCAGGGCAATTTATAGAAAAATGTGCCTGCACAGAGTTTCTGGCCCTTATTGTGTAGAGCTTGCTTTCTGCTGTTCCACCTGTTATATTAAATACATACGCATGTGCACACACATACAAAAGCCCCTTTAGGTGTTTTGGTTCGCAATATATTACGGGGTTTTTCACGCTTTTTTGGAAGCCAGCTAAACTGCTGACCTGTTTGCTACTTTGTGGCATAAAATCCTCGGGCTAATAATACGCTGCTGAAAAGAGCCTCTCCTTCAGTCATCTCTAAATCAGTTGCCTTTCATTTTATTGAGTGCCTTCTAGTTACTGTAGTAGAGGATGATTAGACATGCTCATGTGACCTTCATGAAATTTTCATATTTGCTTCTATTTCCAAGCCATTTTAAGAAACTTTTTTTTACTTTAAGTTTTTCACTTTAAATTTTTCTGTCTTGAGTACTTCAAAAACTGATTGAAATTTTATTGAGAGGCAGGGAGGGAAGAAAACAAAACTAATTTAATCATATCGGGGGAAGCAAGTTCATTTTCTCAACCCAGAGAACTGTCTTTAAGCTCACCCCTGGTGGAAGGTCCATGAGTTTCAGCACTGCAGGTGAATGATTTTGGCCCAGAATGATTTCATCTATCTGAAAAGGGAGTTAAGTGTTTGTCAATTTTGTCTAAACTGCCAGGTTTTCCTAGAAATAGTGTTCCAGGTTTTCATAAGCCTGCAGACATTTTTGTCATTTCAACCTCATTTAGCTTATTATATCCTGCCAGCCATGTCTAGATAAACGGCAATGAAGGCTGCTGCCTCCATTATAAGCCCACATCTACTCTATCAACAAGCCTTCAGTACCATGGCCACTATAAAAGCCCTAAAATTTCATCTGCCATTGACGATAGGCAACTTCCAATTTGTGGTTGCTAGCCTGCAAAAATGATCTACAAATGGCATGTTGCAGGCTGTTATTTTGTATCCTGCAGGATGATGTTTAAGTCCTCTCTCTTCCCTTCAATGTGAAGGTCATTCCTCCAGATCAGAAATTACTATTGCTCTAAGTGACATGGGTAACTATACCAGAAGCTTAATTTAGAATAAAAATACAGACAGTAGAATAATGTTTCATGTCCATTTCCTTTCTGTGATTTGACAAAAATGTTAAGTTCTCACTGAGCTGGAGATAAGACCAGTTCTAAAGAGAACAGCGCATTTGGGAGTATGTTTCTTTATTGTTCAAATTGGTGGATCAGCCCTCAAGTGAATTTTGCTTTATTTTTAGTAGGAAATATTTTCTCAGTTCCTCCATTGCCTTTTTTAAAGCAGAAAAGTGCTTACTGACCACCTTTTTACAGCTTTTATTTTCACCAAGATTTCCTGAGACTGTAACTGTTCAATATTACAAATCCATGTTTCCTAGTATTGATGAATCTGGCTCTTAGAAAGTGTGGGTTACAATGATTAGCTATCTGATTAAACCAAGAAAAAGAGCTGCCTTGAGGGTTTGAAACAAGGGCCCTTTGGAAGATTTAATTTCATGATCTCCCTAATCAGTGTTTTTTAAGTTCAGTGTACATCCTATGCACATCTTTTAAATCAGTGCAGATTGCATATTGGTTTGTATTGTTATCACAAATTAGCAGTACAATATCAGTTTCTCTGATGCAGGGAACTCTGAACAGGAATCGTTTGCATTTCTATTTGAGCGTCCTGGAGACAAATGTAATGAAATGAATAGCCTTTTAATTTAATTGGCTTCCAATGTGAGTCTGAGAATAGAAAGCACAATACATCGCGCAGTTACTGTAGAAACGGTTGAGGTCAAAAGCTCAGCATGCAGACCCTACATCAGTCACCACTGCTCTTGTGCAGTATTTTTTTTTAATTCTCACTGCATCTCCGTCAGACCCCAGGAAGCCAGATAATTCAGCATTAGTATTCCAAGTGGAAGTGCTGGGTCATTTGTCACTGGTCAGATCATGCTATGGAATCCATTTAAAAAAAGCTGCCAAAATGAAAAACTACATTGTATCAGTGCTCTTATATATCAGCCACAAGAATAAGATCAGGCCAAAAAAAAAAGAAAAAAGAGAGGAAAAGTCTCCGTTTCCTTCTCACAGAAGAAAAAAGAGACAGAACAAGGCAGGAAAACGTGGTACAAAATGGATAATAATCTGCCAAGAAACCCTTTTCAAAAATACCTTTCTATTACAGATTACAGACAGTTAAGATTTATGTGCTATTTAGTGGAGCCAGCATTCCTGAAAGCAATGAAAGCAAAAAGGGAGATAATACCATGCTAATGTTCAAAACTCCTATATGCTTTTGACTGTAGAAATAAAGAGATATAGCTCTTGTAAAACTTTAGCTTGCCTAGGAGCTCATCAATGAACACATAAACCCTTCCACACAGTGCTAAATGTAAAAAAGGGATTTCTTTACTATTTTTGGACTGGCCAGTGCAAGATCTGTGCTGCTGCTTCAACTTGAATTCATTCATTTGTCTGCAGAAAAGTTCAGAACTCCTCATCTGTGTCTGATCCCATATGCTTATGCTGGTACAAAAAAGCCTGACACAAAGCGCTTGCATGTGTAGCAGACTCAACTGCACAAAGGGGATCACATTAACCTCCCACTTAATTTTTGGATTGTTGATTTTTAAACGCAGAAAAGTTCATTTTAGGAGGTCTTGCATGAACAGTTGTTGGCATTTTTAATATTTCCTATTACAACACTAAATTATTACATGTAACCGTATTATTATTTGCTGAAGGAGATGGAGGAGGTAGTACTTTCCAATTAAAAATATCCTAGTGGTCAGTGTTCTTTCCAAGGAGGTAGAGGACTTGCATTCAGCTCCCCTCCTGTCTAGAGGAAATTCAGTCCCTTGCCTTATGTCTGTGAATCAGGTGCCCAGGCTGCGTGCAAGGTATGGCTCTGTCCTCCTCTTGTGCAAGCCCAACTGCTGTACAGAAGAGCCAGATACACCGGGTCAAAAATAGGGCACCAGCTGGTGTGTGATTTTGTAACCTGGCAGTGAAGACATTCACTTGGGAAGGACAGGATCCATAAGCAGTCTGCTCAGTTTGTCTGCATTGCTCAGCACTAGCAGGAAGCAGTGCTATGAGCAGAGGTTGAAAGCCAAGTTCCCCAGGTATAGGCACAGTCATTGGGCTGTTTGTAACAGGGTGGTCTGCAAAGAGCAGCTCCAGTGGACAGGGGTGAGGCCTCCCCTGTGAAGGCAAAAAGGGGAGAAGGTTGGAAGAAGCTTTATATAGTCATCTCTGGCGCTGGAATGTCTCAGAAGCAGAAGCGTGCAGAGGAGGTTTAGATGGTGCGTGTTATTTAGGTTCCTGTGTACAAATAATGGAGTGGCATTTTGAAACAGTTTGGACATGGCATTGAGGACTTTTTGTGGGCAAGGAAAACATACCAGCGGCTTAAATCTGTCCTTTAAAACACACACACACATTTCCCTTGTTGGCCCTATCAATCTGAGAGAGGACAGTGGACTTTCAGATCACTTTGCACTCTCAGCCTTAGTCCCTGCTCAGGAGAATGAAAAGCAGCAGGTTGCCACCCTGCTCAGCTGCTCCTGATCACATTAAATAGTGACACCTGAGAGCGTAGCCTGGCTGCTCAGGGATGCTTTGTCTGAACTAAGATTTATACTGCAGTAAGCCATGTTAATGCTCCATGTAGATGCTCATTGGGAACTAAAGGCATTGCAGTTTGATTTAGGTGTAGAAGTATTTGAAGTGCGTGCCTGCATTGAGGTAAACAAACCGGTGCTTGGGGGTTTTTTTTGTGCTATCACGGGGAGGTTGTCCTGAGCAAACGTGCTATTGCGTTTTGTGAAAGTTTGACAGCTAATGCACCCAGAGAAATCAGGTGCATCCTACACATGTAGCCTACATTGTCCTCTGTGGAAACGAATGCTGCTTAATTTGTGGTCAGGCTGCTGTGAACAGGTATCCATAAGGTGGACTCATGACTCCTCTGCCTTGAATTTAAACTCTTAATTAGTTTGAATTGATTTCTCTCAAATACCCTCATGTAGACAACCCTCAAATCAAAGGGATTAGCCTCCAGTTTAACTCCACTGGAAAAGCTTTGGGGAGAAAATGAAAGGAAAGCATGAAGAAGTGGATTTTTAAGGGGAAATCTTCAATGCCCTGGTGAAAAAGAAATGTCATCTAAGGTGAATTTGACACAGGTGGAGTGATACTGTGCCTGCATGATAACATTGCATAGTGTCACCTACTTTTCAAATGGTTTCTGTATCTGCTGTGCTTCACCAAGTCCAACAAAAGAAGTATTTGTCACTTTAAAACACATTCTCACTCCTGGTAAAATTGTGTATTTTTTGATAACTGCTATTCCTCAGATAATGTTGGAACCAGAAGCAAAGCTATTGCTTTTCTCAATATTCACCTCTAACTATTGAGAAATTCTGATCTTCTGTAGAAGAAGAAGCCAAGCTTCACATAGGACTGTTTCCCCTAACCTTGACTAGTCCCCTATTTCTAAGTACTCTGCCTTTCAGAGGAAATCCTGGTGTAGTGACCTTTGAATATTTATCAGGTGGCATAAGGTAACTGAGTGTTGTAGCCTACCTGTAGAGAAATGCTCTCGGTAGAAGCAGATTTGATAATTATACAGAAAAGAGAACTTGTTTTCCTGCGATGTAAAATGATTCACACCTGGCCTATCCTCGCGCTGCAGTATGCTAAATAATGCATGCATTTTCTAAAGGATATTAAAACATGGCTGTAAAAAATGAAACTGAGAGAGTATAATGCATTACATCAGGGGAAAAAAATCAGTAAGAATAAATGGAGAAAATGGCTGTGTCAGCCCTCATGGAAATAACACATTTTCTTCATAATCTCCTGATACATGGAACTGGCAGTTCCAAAGAGCAGCTGTCCTGATACTGGCTTGAAAAAGAAAGGAGGCTGAAAAACAGTAGAGCCTGCTAGCTGTAATCTCCACAATACCTAAGCACTAGGAGATTATTTCAAAGCATAAAACGCAGCAGTGTGTGTATGTTAGGCTGGTGAAGCAGTCAGCAAGGAGACTATAGGTGGCACCAAGCGGGCCTGGGAGAGTGCCAGTATTGCAAGGGTTAAGAGCAGAGTGGGGCATTTCTACCAGGACCTGCGGCAGACTAATGGGTAATCAGCCCAGGTGCAAATCTTGCTTCACCACCTCCTGAGTGATTGAAGAAGTCTTCCCCACCCCTTCCTTTAAGTCGCAGTGGTTTTTTGTCTTGTGGTTTCAGACTCCTAAATTCAGTCAAGCTACCTCTGTTGGAAAAAAGATAAGCATGGGCAGAGAAATACCTCCTTCTTCCAAAACCAGCTTTAAACTGGAAGACAGCACAACTACTTTATTCCGCTAAGTCTCAAAGTAATGGGTGGTGTGGCAAGAAATACAGTGGGATCTCTTTCAGGCAGTGTGATGTATATACCTACAAAATCTTTGCTTTGCGTGTTGATACTTAATGTTGCTTTTTCCTCTTTTTAGCATTCCCGTTGCTAAGTGCCTCGTTCTCTTGGCTTGTCAAACTGTGTTTTTTAGCAGCTTCGTGGGCCTTGGGGTGATTTGCACCTCTCATTTCTCAGGGAGCAAGGAGATTCCCCAGGGGTGCTTTTGCCTCTGCAGCAAGTTTAATATGGGCTGACTGGCCTTGCTAGGAGGTGGTGTGGTGGTAGTGCTTCATTGCTGAGGACTGGGTGGCAAGAGGAACAGTACAGGATTGTGATGGCTACATGGAAGTGGGGTTGCAGCAGCAGAAGATATGAGGAATAGGACTAAAGGACGAGAAAGGTGGAGAATGCTTGCAAGTAGGGCAATACGTTGGTGGCTTTGTCAAGAGTAGCTGTTGTTAGGAGGTTGAATCAATGAATGTACGCAATAGCTGCTATGCGTCTTTTATGAGGGATTCCTTCCAATTACTAGGTGGGTTTGCAGGCTACTGTTTCACTTTTTTAGAAAACTCAGCTATCCTGACAAGTATATCCCTTTCATGGGGTATTTTTCTTGCCTGGAACTGTAAAAAATAATCGTAACAGCTCATCTGGTAAGAGTCTCCAGTCATGCTCTGTCTCGTAGTGGGAACATGAGAGGAGGGACAATGAAAAGAGAAAGAGGGCTCCTCAGCCTCCAAACACACCACCCTGAAACACTGAGGCTCCATCTCGCAATTCCAACATAATTATTTGCTAAAAAGGACAAATTCTGTCTTCCTGTTTTTGGTACCGTTCCTGGGAACGGCTGCTGCTCTCCATTGAATGAATGCCTACATTCAAATTTGCAAAGTATCCCATGTCCCGTATGGCATATATGCATTCTGTAGATTTTATCCTGGAAGGGAGGTGAAAAATGTAACAGGTCTAGCGCGTAGTGTAATCAAAGATTTATAAGTAGCCATGCATTTTTAATGCATATAAAGTAATAAGAGCTGTAGAGTAAAAGCAGAAATGTGATATTAAATGGCTGCTCTTGCCAATTTTCCACAAAGTGTTATCAAAGCACCATTTCAGTAGCAGGGTTGCAAGACTCTATCCTCCAATAGGAAGACAATGATTTGATCAGGCTCCAGGTAAGGCCACGAGCGTCCTGTGCTTGAGGGTCTTGCTCAGCTTCCCTTGCATAACTTTAAAAGAAGCTCAGCTGGTCAGACCAAATGGCTAATCAAGAGATGTTTTGTAACACATCCTTTTATTTCATTCCCATAATTGACAACTTCAAAGCCAGTATTTAAAATAAATAAAAAAACAAAGGTGGTTGTGATCAAAGCGGAAAGGAAGCATTAGCACAGGATGGATCTGTAACCCTCTGGCCTGGGGTAGTGCTTGGCAGAGGAGAAATCTTCTGCCCCTTCTCTTCATATATATCTTTTTTTCCAATGTTTTCTTTTTCCTGAGCGCCCACTTTCTCCCTTTCTAGTTAGGTGCCAGAGAGATGTATTTGCCCTTACTAGTTGCATCAGAATTTCCTAAGGTTAGGGGAACTGGTGCTTCTGGGGAATTATTGAATTCAAGTTATTTGGTGATACTTCTTCCTGCTTCTGCAAGCCTTGCAGGACAGCTAAGGCATATATAATTTCATTTTCTGGAGCGTTTAGGTCACTGGTTTGTCTGCTAGCCTGGCAATGTTTTATTTTCAAATTGTATATGAGCAAGTGTATCTGTGAGTATAATAAAATCAGTGTGAAAAGAGACTAAGGTTCATAACAGGATTTCTTGCAAGTTAATTGTTGGAAGCATTGGCGTACAATCTGGCTTGCTTATCAAATTGATTAAAATGGTTGGGGCAAGAGGCAGCATTGTGTCTGAATTCGGTCAGATTTGTCTTAAGAAAAAGTTTGTTTCAGAAATGTAACAAGAAAAAAGTAAATGCAAACAGCTGGTATCTTGCCATTTCGTGACCTGCCTTAAATGGTTTGTTTGGAAAACCCAGTTGATGGGAAAGGTCTGGTATGTGCTGCTTTGCTGAATGCTGCTTGATGCATCCCTTGTGGTCCCTCCTGTGGCCTAAATTAAGTTT
>NW_009220043.1:42795-120028 GCF_000690835.1 Fulmarus glacialis
CAATTTGGGGAACAAATATTGATTATTTGGTGCCCAAAACATGCCAGCTATTTTCTAGTTCTACACTTATTTCTACTATTCTATTCTTTGCCTTTATGTATTCAGTGATATGTGTTTTGGAGTAGCCGCAGTATCAAAATTGTTAATTTTCTGCCACTCGGCACGTGTGCTGATAAGCCCTCCAGCTTTTCCTCTTTGGAGCCCTAGCATCCTGCTTCGCTCATGTGTTTCCTGTGAGAGAACTAAGCCTGCCTGCATGGCCCTGGCTTGTTTCTATTTGGCCTGAGAAGCTAATCTTCACAATTATTGTCACCAATTCAAGCCCATCCAAGTAGCTGGCTTTGAGAATATTTGAAATACTGCTGCCACTGTTTCAGAGACCCAGATGTACTAGCTTGAAACATTTATGCTATTAAAAGAGCTGTGAGAAATTTTGAATGAGGCTCATGTTGACTTTGCAGCCAAGATTTCACCCTTTCATTATAAGACTACATTTCAAACATTTGACCAAACCATGGACTAACAGATTTATTTCCCCCACCCCCCCAAAATCTGATTTGCAAATATAATCTTCAACTTGAGACTCAGACTGCAATTGCTGCTGATTGGAATTGTGCAAGGGAAATCAGGCTGTATAATTCTTTATTTGATATCATTAAATGAAATGCCAGCATTAGTTAAAATATCCTCCAAATGCCACAGGTTTATACCTTAAGTGCATTACTCACTACTTGTTCTTTGGTATTTCCCTAAGGGTGGAAAAGACTTTAGTCAGAGGGGAAGAAACAATGGTCTGGTCAATCACAGACTCTAAATAGCAAATAAGAATCAGCAGTCAGCTCAGTAAACACGTTCCCATCAACCTCTGTAATGCTGGTCTGTTGAGCTTTCTGCAGCCCTCTAATGTCATTCTCATATGATTCTTTACATAATGTACACGCTGAAATCTTTCTCACTGTTTTTGTGTTTTGTTGTGGTTTGTTTTTTTTTAATACTACCAGTAAGCAAATGTAAGAATGTGTGACATTGAATGTTATTCGTCCGCAGCAAAATGGTGCTTTTTGATTTGTAGAGGCTCTTCAAACGGAGATGCTCTACCTTCCTATCTGCACAATGCCCATCATGTCAGAGCCAGGGTGACACTCACTGACAGAAGCCCTAACATAAAGTCTCTATTGCACCCGAGTTACAAGCAGTTATTATCTTCTATCTTATGATAAGAAACTAGCAGTGGTCTAAGGAACGGTGCTAAGCTGCTGGTGTAGTCAAGTGCCTAGTGTTTTTACAACTATCTTGTAGGAATGTGAATATGCAGCTGGGTATTATTGCCCCTCATCTGCGACTGGTGAATACCAGTGCAGTTCAACTGGGACCTTAATACTTTAGTGTCATCAAGGCCTCTGTGACACAGCTGTCATGCTGGGAGCTGCCAGAAGGGACTGCCTTTACTGCTGCAGAAAGATGCTGCTGGAAACATCTGCAGTTCCCCATGGTCTCCTCTTCCGTTACAGGGAAATCTCGGATGTTCCAGGCACAGAACAACAAATAATGCCTTGATCCCCCAGGGTTTTCTTTTTGCCATCTGAGAAATCATTTAACAAGTTGCTGCCGTGCATTTGAAACAGAAACATTCAGTGAGTTGTGTGAATGTTCCCCCCCTTTGCCTCACTCTTATGATCAGATTGACACTGAATGCCTTCTTTGGAAATAGGCTTCAGACAAACCAAAGCCATTGAAGTCCTACCTGGATTCCTGGTGGAAATGTAAAGGACTGGGAGAGATGCAAAGACAGACAGGATAACCTAATCTTTTCTTCTGTCTGTAAGCTGAAAAACTTGATCTAATGTTGTGTGAGCTGCTGCTCCTGAGCAAGGCAAGCTTTGTTCAGTGGCACCTCTTCGTTAGAGATGTGCTGCTGGTGGTTTTGGTTGTGTTGAGATCTGGCTGCTGGAAAGGGCTAAAATGTTTTATTACCCTGGTCTTGGATAAGGGCATGTCTAAATAGAACGCCATTTGGGACAGGTCTGTTCCCTGTGTTTTATCTTTTGCTTAAAACGTTTGGCAAAATTGTATTTTATTCTTGACTCAGCAATAGATAAAGCATATAATTAGATAGCAGCAAGCAAGTTGTGTGTAAAGTTGCCTAGCTTTAAGACTGTTTTGATACAGGTGTCTGTTATAATAATTTAGTTACGCTATGATTTCTGATCAGATTTTCCTAGAGATCTCTGCTGTATGCAAACATAAAAGAACTTGGAAGCTGCTAAGCTTTCCAAAATGTTAATGTAAACACGTTACATATGTAGGACTAGTGAGCATTTTCTAGGCCAAATGCATATCAGAATGTGATTAACTGATTAATTAGCTAATAATCAATTGCTTAGGCAAGCCTGTGCCACGTGAGTTTGGTTTGCAGGGATCATTTAGCACTTCTACCTTCTGCAGTGGAGGTGTCTCCATCTGCACTGGTAGATGGTGCTCTATTTTCAGAAGTGGGCAATAAGCACTTCTAAGGAGCAATTTCCCTGACCGATCTTAGGCAATTACTATAGAAAAATACTTCATGATCTAGTAGGACCTATCCCTACATAAAGCAAACCCAGACTTCTAGTTCACATATCAAAACCTGCATGGATGAATTCTGCCTCTGACATCTGGTGAGACTGCAAAAGTACAAGTAGTGGCAGAAGGTACCCATGGGTAATAAAAACATTAGGAACATTTTTCTCCTGCTTGGCCTGGGTGAATCATCTTCTGAGGCTTAATTTTAATTTTTTGCCCAGTAGCATGGGAGATTGTGCCCAGGGAAGGCTTCCGCAGGAGTCAGGGTCCCAAGGAATGTGGTTCTTAGATGGAAATAGCAATGATGCTGGTGCCAAGAGGCTTGTTTCAGGCTGGGTTAACTTGCTTTTTTCCCTAGTTCGTTCATGGTTGAGACTAAAAACAATCCTATCTGGGATGGTTTTGTGTAGTTTCAGCTCTGTCCCTCTTACCCATTTTGCTCAAATGTCGAACTGTGCAGCAGTTCTTTCTTGGTGAGGGAAAGGCAGCCGGTCGTGTTGTATATAGTGATCGTTCAACACATAGCTCCTTGCCAAGTAACGTAATCAGTCATTGCAAGCAAAGCTGCATTGGTATGTACTCATTCATTCGTTTTGCTTCAGTGTTAGATCAAAGAAAACAAAGGGTAATATGCTATTAGAGAAGTCTTGTAAGCTGGCAATTAATAATATTGCTCATACGGACTATCTTGTGTCTTAAACTTATCACATCATATGGATAGCCCCAAACTTTAGTTTGAGTTTTACTTTAATCTCCTTAACCTTCCTATGAAAATACAGCTCTTAAATGACCAAAATAAGAACATACTGACAGAGGACTGAAACTTCCTCATTAATATCCAATTTTGATACAATACAGTGTGGTATTAATGTCACCTATGATCATGTACTGTTGTCAGGGCCCTGCCATATCTGGACATAACAGCATGACTTTTATGACCTTGTTACAAAAAGCAATTAGGGGCAACATCCAGCTCTGCAGTTACGTATCATGTGGAGATGTAAGGAGCTTCCAACAGCGAATTTAATTAGCAGCAAACACAGAGTACTCGGTGACCTGCAGTGAAGATAACACAGTTCCCACCCAGCAATATCGGTCTCTTCCTGTAAAAGGGTACCTAAGCTGCTCTGATGCTGGACCCATGCGTAACTGACAGGCTTCCAAGGGACTTGGAAACTTCCAACCTGGAAGGCTGAATCAGGAAATGCAATGCCAGTAAATCCAGTCTTGTACCAAGCAACAGCATGGGCAGCTTTGCAAGGCTGAGGAATAATCCAGGAGGAGCTATGTGCTAATGCCAGGAGTTGCCGGACATTTCTCAAGAGTGTTTAGGACAGATCTGGGTAATCAAATCTGCACTGCGCAGAGTGATAAAATGAGCTGATGCTTCATATGCGTTAGTGCGTAAGGGTAAGGAGAGTCATGACATACAATTTTGTATGAAAGGGAGTCTTAAGGGCTTGTGTGTTGGCTGTGATGAAGGAATTCCTTATTTGACATTGAGGGGATATTAAAAATGCATTAAGCCAGACCTGGTTTTGTTAAGGTTTGCAGTGCAAAATTCCAATCCTCTGAAGTGTCTGAGGTTACAGAAGAAAGCTTGTTAGTTACCCTGCACCCCTCTCAAACCAAAAGAGCTGATAATTGAAGCCATGCTCAGTTGGGATGTAAATGAGGAGGAGGTGAGACATGCTTTTGCAGGGTGGGAAAACTGAGCATCAGTAATAGTGTGTTATAGTAGCTGGCCTTTACTGCAGACACAGAGCTGGTGCCAGTGCACTAAGCATAACATCCTGACCCAGCTGAGGTGGAAGAGCCCCGAGCTTTTTCCCTGCTGAGTGTCCCTAGCCAGCACAAACTCCGCTGAGAACATGTGGAGACACAGACCAGGCAGCTGTCTGCTAACAGTTAGGGTGTCGGAACTTGTAGGTTGTGTGTCTGTCCCCAGTGAATTGCTGAATGGCTCTGGGGCTGCTTTGGAGAGCCTCGTGGCTTCTCCACTGTAAAGCAGGCCTAATGGTGTTCACCCTGCTCTGCAAGGGGCTGGGCAGCCACACAAGAAAAATGTCTCTTTTGGTATTTCTGCGGTCCTGTGGAAGAACATGAGAAGGGCTGCTCTCATTTTGCTGCTGGTTTTCTCTCCTACTCTGTGCTGTATGTTTGTACTGAATGCCTGTTGGGTTTCACAGCATTGATGCAGTCAGGTTCTCTATCTATTTAAATCTGCTTGTATCCATTTCCCAACCTGACTGTGCCTGGTGCCTGACTTAGAGCCATTTCTGCTGTGATGATCCTGTTGAGACGCTTACCGGGGGTTACTTGCAAGTAGCTAACTTTAATTTGAGTTCGACCTAGAATAAGAGCAGAGATTTTTAGGATTGTTCTTGAGTCTAAGCTAAAATCTTCAAGCAATAGGTGCAGAAGAAGCTGGAACTGAGCTATATGTGCACAGAAACAAAAGAAACAGGATTTCAAATGATTTATTATTTAATTACTATTCAATAAATAAATTGTTAATAAGTGGGCTTCCTAAGTCTCATCTAAGCTGACTTTCATCAGAATAACTACCAAGAATAACTATCTCAGAAATGTGATTCAGCTCACACACATCAGGTTGTTCAGTCTTTCTGAGGCTTGGATCTCTCCAGCAGCCTCAGAGCAAAGAAGCTGCTTTTGAGGCCGTAGCCTGTTTTAGAGCACTTCAGGTCTATCAGTTCACCTCCATCCTTTTTGCACTACGTCAGGAAAACGGAGCAATTAAAACCTTCTCAGCGTAATTTTTAGCTCTGCACTGCAGCCAGGAAGTGAAAGGCATGAGACAGCCTTGCAGACTGCTCCCAGGTCCAAATTTAAGCTTGGGAACTATCTATAGATAAATGTAAGGAGAAGGATACCAGTGGGGCTATGCAAGATTTGCCCTGATGCAGGTTTGTTCTGTGACGTTGAGTGAGTAACTTCATTTCTTTGGCTTCATATCCATCTGCAAAGGGACAGTCACAGGCCTTCATCTGCTTAGCGTGGCTGGGGTGAATAGTGCCATTTTGAAACTTGCTCTGTGCTCTGACCCGCCCTTGGGGAGGACGGCTGGGTGCCTGACAGAGGAGAAGTGGGCAGCGAGGCATTTCTTGTTTGGTTTTAGTAGCACTTGGCTGGACTTACCTGTCTCCCAGCGGCAGGAGGTGTTTGCAAATACATATGTGCGTGAGTGCTGGGATAAGGTGTGTCCTGCACCATATGGTATGTGCAGATGTATGTTGGCAGGTGTGAACTGTGTAACTATATTTGTGTGCATTGAGGATGGTTTTGGAAGAAGAAAGAGGCTGCTGAGAACTCTGGCTAGGTACTCACTTTTCTTTTAATGTATTACTTTAATTTAAATTCACTTTACAGTCAGTGCACATGAGAATTATTTTGAAGCTTTAATTTGCTAGCTGCTGAAAGCAATAAGGTGGCTATCAACAGAGAAGAAATAGCTTGGCTGTTTGTTAATGCTCTTGGGCTGTACTGTAAGTACACCAGGCAGCTGTAATGGTAGAGGAGCAAATAAAGCATTGTTGCTTTAGAATCGTTTGTTTTATTGTATCAATAGTTTTCTGTTTCTAGATATTTACACGTACTTTCTGGGCCAGGTAGCTGGGGGAATCTCTGAGGATTCTCAAAAACATTTAGACAGAAAAGCTGTTAAACCACCTAGAAAACATAACGTTTGGTCTCTTATTAGTGGCAAAACCTTCATTACATTTATTATGTTTGGATTGGTGCTAATTTTCTGGCCATTTTGGTCAGCAGAAACTACTGGATTGCCTATATTTGTACTGGGTATTTAATTTCTTAGGATGGCGAGATTTGAATTTTATCTGCTATAAGCAACCATCTGGAGTAAGTTTATTTGTGTTACGTGGCTTGCATGTATTTATACTTCAGACTGAGATCCCTTAAATTGAATTCTCTGAATTTTTACGTATCATATAAATGACATTTGCTTGCAACACAGTGGAGTGATTACAGTGAATACTAAAATGGCAACATTCTGCAGTAAAAAAATTACAATGTAAAATGAACATTCATTTACAACAGAGTGTAAATTTATACTATTTAATGACATGCATTCACTGTGCAGCGAAATACTTCTTGTGCCTATTGAAATACAATTACAAAGCACTGAAACTTATAATATTTAACAGAGACATTCTGTCACAGTAAAAATTGTGTCATGTTTGTTAAAATTATATTTGATAGAGTGAAATAAACATGGTCTGTGCATATGTTTATTTCTCTATATAGATAAAATTAAAAAATGATATCATGACATCAATCTGCTATAGACCAGAAGTCCTACACCTGGGCTTATGTTCCACCATGCAGCAGCACGTCATCAGCTGTTTCCTTGTGGTTGAGAAGATGCCTTCCTCGAGAGCGGTATGAGGGGACATGGCTTGTCAGGGACCATGATGGGGTGTAGAAATTTCTAGAGCAGGTCTCACGTGACAGAGGAGCAAATGCTTTTAGCTGGTGGATTAACCTTCTTACCCATCTGCATGAGGTTGGTGGGGCCAGGAGACATTGATGTATCTCTTACAAGGAGAAGGAGAGCTTGACCAAGCGGTTGGCTTACAAGGAAAGTGCCCCCATGTGAACGCTTGTGTACAAGTTCTCTCTAAGTGGTAACAGAGATCTCTGAATAGACATTATTTTGCCAGTATCCGGACAGAATGTATTTGTGGTACTTGGCAATAAAACCCTATTGCCCACATCCTGGACTTGCTTCGGGGAGGGACCCTTCCAGAAATGGCCGCAGCAAGGAATGGTTGTGGTGACATTGTAGCTTGGGGCTGTGTTATTCACACAGGTGCTGGAGATGACTGAAGCATAAAATGAAAATGCATTTGTTCCAAGCCCAGTACCGTTCACTGCCATGAGAAAAGGCTAATGACACAAATGCATTTGTCCTCTCCTAACTATGCTTTCCGTAGGCATATACTGAGAAAATATATATATTTTTTGACAGACTCAGAAATATTTTTAATAGTATATGCCTGGTACTTGCACTGATTTACTAGGCCATAATTGTGCTAGTGAAGAGCAGGGTTTCTGGCTAGGCCTTTTTGGGGTTGTTCTGGACAGCCATCAGCCATGCTATCGAAAATCATTTTTCATTTGTTTGCATGCAGTCTTCCTTTGGCAGTCCTCAGCTGTCCTGTAGAGCTTAGGGAAAAACCTCCTGGAGGGAGCCCCAGCCGTCAGGCTGCGCTGGCACCACAGCTCCAACACCCATCCCTTACTGGGACTGGCACTGAGGCTTCCTGGTGCGACCTACCCCACGTGTGCTCCGTGGGGGAGGCACGAATTACTGCAGTCCTCAGGCCGCTCTGACTGATTGCAAAACCTGCTCATTGCACCTCAGGCTCTGGAGAGCACCAGAGGGAGATTTAAGATCATATCAGCAGGTGGTGGTAGGCAGACATTCACTCATGTTGTTGGGGTGAAAGGCTGTGCATTGGGATCACTGGTGCTAAATTAACATATTTATTTGCTGATAGCGGGGTGCAGTAGTCCTTACCTTTCCACAGAGCCCAAAGAACAGGTGGGTTCTTACTCCAATAAGAAAGATTAAACACCCCAAATTATGGTGCTGATCATCAAATAGTGCAAGATGCCTTTTAGCAGTGTAGATTCTGACCTGCTTTCTCTTTGCAGCTGTTGTTAAATTGCTGGGCTGAAGATAACCACTTATCATGGTTTACATGCCCATTTCTATTCCATAAATGTAAGGAGACTTGACTTTCTTGGGCTAATAGCTGATCTGTCCATTTCTGTCTTCATCTCGGCCGAGAAAGTCGTTACATAAAAAAAAGTGCAGTAAAGATGAAGCTGGCCATTCCCTCTTTCCTTTTCAAAGGCCATCAGCTCATTATGTTGCCGAATAAAATGTTAAGACTTGATATTCTGAAATAACAAAATCTGATTTCCAGTTGCCCTTTTTATTTCAAAAGAGGAAAACTTGCTATTTATTCCAACCAAAACGTTGGTTCAAATTGAATGGGAAGAGGTTCAAGAAGTTGCCCGGGTTAACTTGCGGATTTGCTGCTACTGATTTTCTCCAGGCTGCCTGTACGTTGCATAGAGCAGCTTACCAAGGCTCCCCTGTGTAGTTTTTAGGCTCAGATGCACAAAGATATTTGCTCTCTGCTTTCAGTTAATTTTCCATTTCACCTCAGTCCCCGCTCAGTTTCCTGAGTGACTCTGGCATATATATTCATTATATATTCTCAATAATGCTGGTCTTAAGGCTCAGTGACCTCCTTGGCTGTCTCTTTGTAAAGACCTTGAGCAATGCGTAGCAAGGGAGAAGTGGAGGACTCTGAGGAGGCAACTGGGATGGAGCTGATAAATGGGAAGGGGAGAGTCTGGGGGAAAGCAACGGAAAGTGGATGAGCGAAGGAGCTGTGCCCCAGGAGGAGCAGAGCATGGGAAGGGAGAGGATGGGCTGGGAGCAGGGCACAGGATGCCGAAAGAGGTTAAGAGACCTTGAGAGGGCATGTAGTATCCAGGGAATCGAGACGTGGAAGGAGGAGGGGGGGGGCGGGGAACCCTAAAACAAAGCTAATTTGAAGAAGGGCAAATTCATGAGGAATGTGGGAAGAAGGGAGGAAGAGAGAATGATGCAGAGGCTGTGCAGGGATGTGGCATTTCCAACCTGAATGTCTGCAGTTGGCAAAGGGAAGGTTGGAGGAGGAGGGCAGGGGCACGATGAAACCTGCTCACAGGGCAATGGGAGAAAACCAGCACCATTGCAGAGCCCCTCTCTACTTACCCTCTCTGGTTCTGCTGTCCCCCTCCCTCCCCCCACCCTGCCTTGCAGCTAAATTTATTCTGCTCCCAGTACTTTTTCTGTGCTGAACAAACCAGCACTGTACAAATTAAGAGGACAAGATGTTCAGAAGTGGCAAATTCACACTTTTTTTTTTTTGTTTTCCTAGCACATAAAAGCGAATTTAGATTGGTGGTGGGGAGGGCAACCAAACTTGGGAGGGTGGGGGAAACTGCACAAAAAAGCATTTCAATACTCAGAGCTGAGTGCAACTTATCAAAGCAGCTTATAAATGAATCTTTGAATTAACAAGGTGGGTTGCAGCAGCACTGATGGTAATAATAAATGGCAAGTTTCTTCCCATAGAGACTTGAGCAAAACCATGAACTGTCTTGACACAGGTCCCTTTTTTCTTAAGATTGCTATTTCTGCAAACACAGAACAAAATTTCCTAGCAATATTTGACCACTGTGTCCTCAGTTTGGGTCAGATGGCATTTAACATCCTCTGTATCCCTGTTGTTTTGACTCTCTGTTGAAATGGGTTTTCTGGCATGGGGTGCAACAGCTGCCGAACAGAAGCAATGCAGAAGATCAGCCTGGGAAAGCTGACAGCAGCTAAGGGCTTGGTGGTTGCTTTTCAAACCAGGGGCCCGCTCAGTGCAGCTAGGAGCTGGCTCTCGTTTGTGAGCAATTCTGTGGAAATGAAGAACAGAAGAAAATCTGTTCTTTAACCTAAGCTCTCCCCAAAGAAATGCCAAGGAGAACACATCTGGCTGTCTTCTGCAAGGCACTCACAGGACCCAGATTTTTAAAGTTATGCAAGAGCCCAAAGATACAGATTGGAAAATCTCCTCTGGGCTGAAAGTACCTAGTTTCTAAATTCCTCGAGCCAGAGGGACTTCTGCAGCTAACTGCTTCTGTAAATTCAGACTTTGAGATCAGACTCCTGCAGCTGTGCCACACCTGTGGAGGGGTGTCATGGTTTAACCCCGGTGAGATGGGGGAGAGAATGAGAAGGGTAAAAGGGAGAAAACTCGTGGGTTGAGATAAAGACAGTTTAACAGGTAAAGCAAAAGCCGCACGCACAAGCAAAGCAAAACGAGGAATTCATTCACTACTTCCCATCAGCAGGCAGGTGTGCAGCCATCTCCAGGAAAGCAGGGCTCCATCATGCCTAACGGTTACTTGGGAAGATAAATTCCATCACTCCGAACGTCCCCCCCTTCCTTCTTTTTTCCCCGGCTCTATATGCTGAGCACGTCGTCATATGGTATGGAATATCACTGTGGTCAGCTGGGGGCAGTGCGCCCCCTCCCGGCTTCTTGTGCACCCCCAGCCTCCTCGCTGGTGGGGTGGGGTGAGGAGCAGAGGAGGCCTTGACTCTGTGTAAGCACTGCGCAGCAGGAACGAAAACATCCCTGTGTTACCAACCCTGTTTCCAGCACAAATGCAAAACACAGCCTCATACTAGCTGCTGTGAAGAAAATTAACTCTATCCCAGCCAAAACCAGCACAAGGGGTCTGCTACCCCCTTCCCTTCTATGTGGCTCAGTAAGAATTACATTTTTTTAGTGCAATGGTTAACAATTCAACCAGAGGGAAAAGAAGCTTGAATATGCTACTGCCAATTGCTAGGTTAAATAAAAAATTTCTTTTGACCTTATTTTTCCAAGAAAAGTGGCTTTTCAGGGGAAATGGTTCAGAGTTCTTTTAAGGGGGAGGAGGGGAGAGGAAACCCAAAGCTATTTAACATGTCAAATCGAGCGAGGTTCATTGAAGAAGGGAAAAAAAATTGAAACCTCAAAGTTTCATATTAAGACTTAAAATTCAATTTTGTTTAAACTGGAAGCACTACCTTTTTTTACCGTTCCAAACACGCACAAGAGTTGACCTTGCACTGCCAGAGTGTTGTTCTCTTGACTTTCTCAGCCATCTCCAGTGAAGACTTTCCTTTTATCAAAAAGGAGGTAAGAAGAAAGGGAACCTGTTAGAAATCTGGAATTAGAATTTAAAGTCCCTCTCCTTCAGTTTTTCCTTCCAAATGCTAGAGTTTCTCCAAGGGAAGTGGTGTGCATTGTTGATATTCTTCCCATGACGAACAAAATCTCTCGTCAGTGTGGTAAGTGCAGAGATGCAGTACGTTGTCATAAATCCAGCCCAAGTCTGTCTTGCAAAATAATTACACTTCAAGGAAATTTTAATCTCATGTTAATGAGACCCCCTACAATCTTTGTGCTCTCAGTCATATTAGAAACTGATCTATAATTAATGACAACTGCAATGCCACTACCTTTGCATGAGAGAGATCTTTAGCTATCTCCTCAGAAGGGTTTGAAAAAAAAATGAAAAATATGAGAGAAAGGTTTAATGGCCGCTTTGCCATGTTAATAATACAAGTGGCTCTCACTCAGAAGTACCTGCAAGCATAGAATATATGAGCAAGAAAATAATCTTTGTACATAGAGCATTCAAATTACAGTAGAAAAGATCTTATTTGCATAAAACCAAGAGTGTATTCCAGGTGGCGTGATATTTAATAGCTGTATTTTGCCTTTAGAGAGGTACTGAAGTTAATGCTTTGACCAGGATTTGACAGTTTACAGAGTTAGTATTCAAGATAGGGATGTTTGCAGGATGGATGTTAAGAAGCCTGTTAGATATAGCTTAGTTTAACATAGAACTTTTTTGTTGTTATTCTTGTTGCCTTTTGCTCTTTTGGTTTTTTTCTCCAAGATTTATCAAATAAATAGGTCCCTAATGTATCTACATTCTCCAACAGCATTAAAAAATCTGGGTCTGATTAATTAAAATCTCATTATCCATCATAATTGCAGTAGGTATGCAAAAATATAAGATTTATTATTCAAGGAATTAATGCATTTCTAGAACTCTTTGGGGTTCATATGAGAGTTGGAAATGAGCACTGTATAATAATTTGTTTCAGGAGAGCTAATTAAGTCAGTTCATTTATTCAGTTATCTAAGCCTGGTAATCCCGTATACCGCTAAAACCTTGTGATGGTCCCAACTTCATTACTGATTTGAATTAATATGAGGACACAAACGCAAAATGTTCCTTCCATTTAATAATGCATGGGGTGTGCCAGGCCTGAACCCCACAGGCTAAATCTGTAGCCTGCCGAACTGCCCTTTTCTTCCACCCAAAGAACTAGACTCCTTTTAATAGGAGAGTACCTTTGGTCCTGCTGGAGTCTCTTCAGATAAACACAGCTAAAGCTACCTATATTGCAGCTTGCCTTTGAACCCCAAGAGGTCTGGGAGGGAAGAAGGGGGTTCGCAAGCAAGCTGTGATCACAACTGTTGTTACAGTTGGCATTTACTTTGCACAACGGGTCTGTGTTATGGGGAAAGAAAAGAATGGTCCTTGTGGTCATCTTTAGCCCTGTCTGCTTCTCTGCTTCATGCCAAACACTGGTGAGTGTACACAAACAAGAAAAGAGTCCACTTGTCAATAAACAAAGGGTATTTGTTTAAGATGAGGATTAATTTTTAGTCCATCTGACAGTTCTCTGTTTGAGGATGCTTACTGCGAGGGTGGGGAAAAGGCCATGAGATTTGAGAATTATGTACAACATACCTGAGTGTTTATTCCTTCCGTTATGGTCCTACTCTGTTTTCCCCCAAAACGTTCTACTCCAATATAGAAAGTTGAAAAAGAGCTAAATTCTCCTAGCCTGGCAGTGCCACCGACAGTCTGGCAGCTTCCCAGAAGACATAGGTGCCTAAAAACTTGTTTAATTGCCCATTTGGAAACAGAGCTCTGCTGAAATCGAGCTCCAGGAAACCAGCCTTAGTATGTACCATTTGGAGTTGATACAGGTATCTGAGTTGAATGTGTATGGGGAAAGCTCTGGAGACTTCAGACCTCATGCAAACTGGCCATGCTAGCCACCCATTTGATTTCTTTTCATAAAACCATGCCGTAAAACTAATACTTAGGTCTGCACCTTTTTGAGTATGTTGTTTGCTGTTTCTTAAGGAAATCAAAAGGAAAACCAAATAGCAGTTCTGGAGAATTAGTGTGATTATATTGCATTAGGTAAAAGAGAGCTACAGGAAACTTCTGTTTTGCCAAGGAGGACTAAAAAAGTATTTCAGTCCTTGCATTGCTGTACTAAGGGAATTATTTATTAGCCAGCCGATATAATAGAGCAGTGGGTGTTCTGAGTAAACTGACTTATAATTTGCTGTTTTGCATGTGAGTCTGCAGACCTCCTTTCTGGTGAACTGAAGGAATAGCCTCAGCAGATAGATGAAGTAATGATGGCCTTTTAAAATTCTTAGCGGCTTTTTTTGGCTGTGCACAACTTCTTCATAAATTCTACATCCAGTTCGGTTTTTGCAGCGCTGGATGCTATAGCTTTTGATTAATTGGGATTTGGATTTTCTCTTCCATTTTGTAAAGAATCTCCATTATTAGATGCTGACACCAGTTGATTATCCTGCTTTATTGCATCTTCTAAGAATACATAGCCAATTAAATCCCTCTGCCTTTTTAAGGGTGAACAAGCCATGTAGACTCCTAATAGTCCCACCACAGCATGTTGTTCCTTTGTTACTAAGCCAGCAATTAACAAGTTTTTAATGGAACAAAAGCTCCCAGAGACAGGCACAGCATGATAATAGGAAGGTGTCTACTTTTTTTCTTCTCAACATGGTAAGAATGGTCTTATATAACCCTTCCTCCCTTCCCCCCTGCTTGGGAACAGCCCCGACAAGGTGCTCAGTGTAGGATTTTTATTCTTTCGCTGTCTGCTGCAGTGCATCTAAAAATAATGATATTTACACATGTTCAATTATTAAAGGGTTCTAAAACATAAATCTGAACTGCAGTCCTGTTAAAAGCGAGAAGTGTTTTAATGTCAGTAAAGGGGAAAAATTATCTTTTCTTTTCTTACCAAGATGATCTCTGTGGTGCCATTGAATTCTGCACTGTCAGATTTTGCTGATGGAGTAATTGTTTTTTAAAGCGATTCTTTCAGTTTTTAATGTCATGTTTATGCAAATTAAAACACAGCAAGAGAAAGGGAGGCCAAGAAGGAGACTTGTCATCTTTCCAAAATAATCTATGTGATTATTTTTTTAAATAAAAGTCTCAGTTGGAAAATAATTGCCTCTGTTCATGAGATTAATAATAACTAAGTAATTTGCTATTGTTTTTCATTAAGAGAGTTGGTTTTCAGCTGAGCTATTTAAAAATCTAAAAAGGTGCCTCGTGAAATTCTGGCTATTTTTAAAGTAAATGAGATGTTCTTAGATATGTTTTCCCCAGTTAACTTCAACCTGTCTGGGCTTAATTTGGTGCATGCTAGGTATTTTGAGATCTGCAAGAAGCAGGACTGTTGCATCTGGGGAGCTCGAGCATCGCGGTTTACTCTTAAATCCCCTTCTGCATGGGGAAAGGATGGGCTGGCCTGATGGGTGGCTGGCTGGGAGAAAGGCTGGTACAGGGGTCAGTTCTCCAAAGTGATGGAGGAGCCCCTGGGGTAGATCACCAAACTCCTCTGTTTACTCTGTGGTAGATAATACTGTTGTCCTTTGTATGTCTTTCTTGAAAACGCAAACTTACAAAGGTTGGATCTGTCTCCCACCCATTGGCTGGACAGTATCTGCCTTGGTCTCAGGAGGCAGGAGTAGGAAGAGCTTGCCAGTCTGGAGCACATGGACATACTTATGGTTATTAACTTTCCCAGTGGAAAGTAATGTTTCTCTCTAGGAAAGTGTTGTGGTTTAATTTTTAAGGATAAGATGTCACAGGAGATGCACGTGGGCGTTTGTGGTATAGCCCATAATCTGAATCCTTCGGAAAAGCCTGTAACTGTGAGAGGCCTGCACTAAAACTGGAAACCACGTCAAATGTGACTAATTTCAGGCTGTGCTGTGAACTTGCATCGTGTTCGGAAGTTGTGAAGAGAATCTGTCCTGAGCTTTGAGAAGAGATTTCAAATTAAAGGTTTGCATGAACGTGTGCTCAATTCATGCATCTCCACTTATACCTGGATCTGAAAAGGTGCTGCTTTGATTGTTTCTGCTTTATTTCTCAAAGAAGTCCTCTAGGGAGCTGGTGCAGTTCCTCAGTACTGGTGTACCCATGGTTTCTTTTCCTTTTTAAAAATATTTTAAGTTAGAAAATAGTAATTGACTCTAAAGAATTTGGCAAAAACTTTGGCCTGCAAACTTCGGCAAAATTTATATTTTCTACAGACGCTTGTGACTTGAAACCTGTTTCTTACAGTTCATTAAAAATTTAATGGGTGACCTGGTATCTGTCAATGCAATTAGTCCAGGGTGGGGGGAAAGCAGGTAGTAATTTCTTTTGGATAGTAATGTTCTCTGTGTTGGAATCTTGTCTTCATAAGCAAGTGCTTTATCAGTATGTAGGAAGAAAGGGTCTTGCATTTCAGTGCTGTCACTTTGGAGTGATGCTTGAAATGCTTTTACAGTCATGTAGCTGCAGCAAACAAAATGTTAGTACAGTGAGAGGCTAGAATAAAACATAAGGTATAATCACACCATTGTAAAATAACCGAAGATACATCTTCATTGGGAACTCGAACTATGTTATCTCCAAAATAGTACAGTACTACAGAATGAAAGAGGATCTGGAGATGTGAATTTTAAATGGAAATTTTCTGCTTGTCTTTAGCCTTAGTAGTGGGAAACTCAGTTTTAAGCAGGAGGTGTATCAGAGGGTTTGTGTAGAAATAAGTAACGGAGAAGGTTCACTTCTGCCTGCCCATGCTCATAAGGTATTAAGAGGGAGTCAATTATACTGGAGGACAACAAATTGAAATTGAGAGGAACTGCCTGCACCATTAACCAGTGTGACTCTACAGGACTATGTATGCAGGTCTAGAGAAACTCTGAAGAGGAATAACCTTTTATATAAGTGATCAGATTTATCTGGCAGTATCATTCCCTGGTTCTATAGGACTGGGTATGGTGAATCAAGCACTCAGTGACAAGGTACGGGACAAAACAACTGTATAAACTGATTATTTTGTGACTCTGCATAGCCATGTTTCTCACCCCTAGGAACACTACCTCCCTGCAGTAATCGAGTCTTGTTGTTCCTGAGTTGGTTTGCAGTGTAAAGTGGCAGTGTAACTTCAGACCATCATGATGATAGGGCAGCGAGAGACTGTAATCAGGCTAGCCTTCCCCTAAAGCTTGTGTGGGATGTATGGAAGTTAAGCAAGCTGACTTACCATGAAACACACATGCAAACGTGTGCTCTGCAGCTTAAAACATCTCCTTGAGCATCCCCTGTCATGGTTTTTCCCCAGTCTCCTGTGCAAGGAGAATTGAATTGGGTCCCAAATTCACAAAACCAACAGACCTTTGCTCCTGCACAGTGCGCTGGCCCACTGAGCACATGCAGGTGGGAGATGTGAGCCCGTGGGTAATTTGTATCAGATGTTTCCCTTGCAGTAACAATATTTGAGGTCATTTCCATAACTTGATACACCTGCGCTTTTCTTAATAGGCTGTTAAGCCATTTCAAACTGTCCAAATCTCCCTGTGTACAATGGGATATACAAAAGCATGGTAATGCCATTTCTGAGAGGAGCAAACTGCTGTCAGATTCCCTCCATATTCTCAAAGAGCGAGTGTACAATTGCAAATCCATTGAACTGCACTCCATTATCTCTTATTAATGGGAAATTGTCCATAAATTGCTGAGGCGTGACTGGTTTCTTTTCCCCAACACAGCTGCAGTCTCCTTATCCTGTGATATTCCAGCTTCTCAAAAATAAAAAGAGAAAGTGGAGTGTGGGGGTGGTGGGAGGAATGGGAGGAGGGGGGCTTGAAATCGCTTGCAGTGGTGTCTTCCAGCAGCCCCTGGCAAGAGGAGCTTCTTCCCTGCTGTCGAGCTGGCCCAGCATGGGACCATGGCTGGGACTGGCTTCCCAGCAAAGGGGTGGAAAAGGGAGAAGAGCAACTAGCAGAGAGATACAAAAGTAGGAGCAGGAAAAAGGAAAGAATTTAGTGTGGCATAGCGAATGTGAGGTTATGTGAAGAGAAACTGTCCTGTTCACAGCACTGTTGTGGGCCACAAACAGGTTGGTGGGATGCCCTTTCGATAACTTCCAGCTTCCCCTCCTCCTCCTCCTGATAGTGCTTCTCTGCAGAGGAGTGACGGGTGTGGATGAGCTCAGAGAGTGACCCAGCGCTCACCGAGGGCTGTGGAAAGTCCTCTCTTACCTTTTATATCAGACCTTGTAGCAGCTGGGAACAAGAAACCCGTTGGTTTTCAAAAGGACTCAGTGGTCCTTGGTACAGAACAAAAAACTGCCACAAACATCACAGAAGGAGATGGTGAAAACTGAGAGTATCTAAATCTGGCCCAGGGCTGCTGTTATTGATGGCTCTGTGCTACAGAGGGGCAGGATGGTGGAAGGTATGGCAGAGGGGAGGCTGGGCTCTTAAATAGGGACTATGGTACTGAGATATGTTGAAGTTGGGTCTTGCAGTGATAAACTTTGCAACCCCAGTTCCTCCTTTTCATTTTAGAGTCCCATGAGTTCTCTGCCCAGACTTTGTGTGTCTATTCAAGCAACACAAATGCTTCTGAATAGCAGGAGACATGGGGCAGGACAGAGGTCCAGGCACATTCAGTGATCGTCCTGTCCACATGGTCCCTTTCCTCCTGTCATGTTAGGGTGAGGAAATGAGCTGCCTTGTGTGGCAAGTAACAAAAGGCCATACAGTTTTCCCTGTGTTAATTATACTACAGACTGTTTAATTCTGTAAACGAGCTGCTTGGCAGGCTTTCAGAACAATTACACAACTCCCTCTCCCGCTCTCTGCAATAGCGTCAAGAGCAGCTCAGCTGTGGGGCTGATGAGCCTCGGCACCATCCACTTCATGGCGGACGTCTGATGGGAGCCTCTGTCCTGCCAGCACGCAAAGCAGGGGCCCCTGAGCTCATGTGCTGGGCTGGTGGGACTAAATTGTGTGGAGGAGAGAGAAGACAGGGGAGCTGTGCAATGCAAGCTTCAGGGAGAAATAAGATCTGGTTAATGAGATGCACGCACTAGAAATTTTTAAAGCGAGATGTTCAATTAAAGGCACGCTCGCTGAAGCCATTGGAGAAAGTCCCTGTCATTGTCCCTATGGGCTTTGGGACGGATATCTAAGTGTTTGAGGGACTTGAGTTCTGCATCTCCCTTGGTCATCAGCATGTGGCAGAGCACAGGCGAGTTGTCTGTTTGTGGCTCAGCCTCTTCACGTGTTGAATTGAAGTAATGATCCCAACGTCCTTGCAGAGTGCTTTGGGATCAGTTACGGAGAAGATGAGCAGGTGTCATCAACATTAAGCAGGGAGAAAAGACAGCAGCCTCCCTCCCTCCATATAAGGGACCTTAGGTCTTGACCAGGCTTGTTAGGGAATGACCTCTCTTAAATAAAAGGTCTGTGCTGTTGAAGGATACGGCCAACACAGCAGATTAGCGTTTGTGTAATTGCATAGTGAAATACGGTCAGCACATGAGCAGGAGTATTACCTCCAGGTTCCCATGACGACTTTTCAGTACAATAAATGTTACAGAACAGAGGGTGCCATAAGCGCGAGGTTGCTCACTCACTAATTACTGTGCTCTGAACTTCTTGCCTGAGGTCTGCAATGCAAAACACACTGGAAAAAATATCTTTTTTTTTTTTTTTTTTTTTTTGGTTTTAGTGGCAAATACAACTTTGTGTACACTGGGCACCAGCTCTTCTTTCTGCCAGAAAGGTCCAATGCAATTTGTGAGCTAGCAAAACAGATCCAGTCATCTAAAGTAAGGTAGAAAATATTAGTCTTTTATGAGGATGCTCTATAGCAATGAAAGGATTCTAGAATTTGTTGAAGAAAATTATGGCATTGAAGAGAGAAGTGGCTTTTAGTCCTTTGATACATAAGGGTTTATAATGGAATATAATAGAGGCCTCTTCCCCCAAAGGATAAGTGAATTCCATTACATCCTATTACGTGCCATAAATTTAATATAAAAAGTCCTTTATTTAGAATGACATGTAGAGATGGATATTTATGAACCAGATTCTTAGCTGGTTTATATCAACATTACATGAATTGAAAGTTTGGCTCTTAATTGCTACTTATTGATTTTTTTTTTCTTTTTTTTTATTTCCCCCTCATTGTCTGTTTTCTTTCATATTGCTTATGGACTTTCCCTGTGCTCTAAGTCTGGCTGAAGACTGATTGTGGGGAGATATTAAATAATTTAGTGCTTGTGATTCTAGAAGTCGGGGCTTGGGCTGAGCCCAGCCTTTCAAAGACAACTGTCACTTCCCGCTTGCGTTTTGTGACACATTATAGAACGCTACTTCTCTGTGCAGCAATTTTGTCATTATTCAAGATAGAAAGAAAAATGGGAAATCCATTACAATCCAGACTTTGTTATGACACAAGAGAAGAATCCCCTGGGAAGTTAGATTAAATTCTCTTTGAAAATAAAATAAAAATGCCACCATGCTTGACAACATTAGATTTATTATATATTTATATCAGAAACTCTAGGTATGCTCCTTGTCAAAGCTTCTTTAGATGCTGAGATATGTGAGACAAAGCAAATCATTCCTTGAGTCATTGAAAGGGAAGTTTATTACTGAATTGGAATTAAAAGATTTGAATAAAAACAGAAATCGGCGGTTTCATCACCTAGTTGGAGGCTGACTGCTGGCTGCCTACGTGAGCCATTTAAAACCGCTCAGCTCTGAAGTTGGTACGTACAGGCAGAGGTGCGTGCTATGAACTTGTTGCATTTTACAGTGGTTTAAGCAAAGATGTTTTATTCCGCAACTGGAGCGAACTCAAAGGGCAGCTCAGTTAGCAGATCTGGCTCATCTAACAGATGGTAACTTGCTATGCCTCACTAACTAACTTGCTCTTGATTGTATACCCGTATCTTGAAACAGAAAAATGCCATTTTGTATGATTAAATCTCAGGGATATTGTGCATGTTCAAAGATTTTTCTACAGCTAGTCCCAGTCCTACAAGGAGCTGGGCATGCTCACCTCTGGTTAACTCATGTCATAGGTACTTGGCATATTTTAAGATTACATTGCAGGCCTGAGAACTTGAAATTAATGGAAGGACTTTACTTTCCTCAACTATGCATTATCCTAGATTGTATCTCAGAAGTACTGGCTGATTCATCTTCCATGACCTGCTTCCAGAGGTTAGGTGTATGCATATGAGGAAGCTGGAGTTGTTGTCATGAATGATTGAATTTTCTGCAGGAAAACTTGCAGAAAGAACGGGGAATGAATTGCAAATGGCATCAGGTTAGAAAGGGGCAAACAAGATAGTCAAAGAGGAGTAGATACCATCTGGAGAAGATGCATCCATGTTGGATACCTGGTCTTTCCCAGGATCCCGGGCATGGCGGGGACAGATGTGCAGAAAGTAGCTGCCTATGTAAAATATACATATGTAAAATGAGGTTGTATGTAACAAACATGCAAATAAACACTGGACATTAGGAGCAGTATTAGAGCAGATTGTGTCGTTGGATCTGTGGGAAATCTTCATGAGACTGTCAGTTTAACTTGCTTCAGGGAAGTTAGTTGTGAGCCTCAGAAAGCAGGGGAGCAAGAGGTTTTTCTTGCTTTTATTGTGTTTCCACTATTCAGGAACAATAATGCCGGAAAATGAGACCGTCTTATTTTATGATTCCCAGATGTGTTGATAAAAAGCCTGTGGGGGAAAACAATACATGAAAACATATAAATGGTAAGTTCCAGAGAGACACCTCTGAAATAGGAGAGGAAGAAAACTGTATGTTCATTGCGGGAACTGGTATATTGGCCAGAAGGGAAGAGGAGGGGGGGGAAAGAAGGAGGAGAGTAAGGAGGTTTAAGAGAAAGCTGAAGAGAAGGAAAACTGAGGAGAGGTGAAGGAGGTTACCTGTGTAAATCAAAGAAGAAAGGAGACTTAAGGCTTGTTAAAATAAAATACTTTTATCCCGAAAGTTTTCCTTCCGTACATTAAAGAGCTTATGAAAGATTCTGGTTCTAGCTGCGAATTTAGCTTGAAGTCCCTGACTCTAACACTTTGAGAGAGCATTAAGAGTAATTTAAAATCTTTTATTCCTTTTGATGCAATAAAATCTATATAGTACTTTCCTAAATGAGTACGCATTAAAGGGACAAAGCTGTGAAAGAGTCGTTTCCCACAAAATACAAAATCCAATAAGGTTTATTACCTACCATTTAGTGAAAGGCAGAAACCTATGCAGTATATGAATAAGTTTCCAATCACCAGTTCATTTGTCTCCTACAAGATGTACAGCACGAAGTATATCCAGCTCTTTCCCTCCCCCATAGGTCAAACATAGCATCAGATTTGTTTATGCGCCATTTAACTTTCTTATATCTTATGCGACATTATAACTTTGTCTTTTATCTTCCCACCACTACTGAAAGGATAAATTCAAAATACAGCTTGACGCTTCGATGCACTTGACAGCCAAGCTTCCCTACATGGTCTCTAGCTCCATAGTGCTCAAGGGGGGGCGGCAAGCCATTTTTTCTTCTATTGCTTTTGTTTATTCAGCACCGTTGATTAAAAAGCTGTTTCCTGTTTATATAGATCTGCAGGAATTGGCAAATAAGAAATATTAACGAAGTCTCTACATACAGCATATCAAATGGCACAGGGGCGGGGGAGTGCTGCCATTTTTGATCATACGAAGGCAGGGAAGCTGGCAAGGTGGTGTTTGGTGGAGGTGGCAGCCACGGCACAGCTTGGCCGATGGCAGGCTTGTTCAGGATGGGTGCTCAGAGGGCCAGATCAGAGAAAGGCCATGAACTTTTGATAGAGCCAGTTCTCCTCCTAGTCTTGCTCAGGTGGAGATGGTCTCTGTAGAAAGACTGATGCCGATGGCTGAGGCCCAAGGAACACGACACACAGCTGTTCCCCAGATCTGTGGCCAGGGCTGGTTGCAGGAGGAGGAGGTGAGGGGATGAGAGTGGTTGTGTGACACTCCTGCCCACAGCCAAGCTCAGACTCCAAATTGAGATTTCTGTTCTGGCAGTGGAGGCCAGAGTTTTGAGAAACAGAGGAATCGCTGCTTTTGGTGGCTAAATTCCTTGTAGGATTTTTCAAAAGCATGAAGCAGACCATTGCTGGTGCACCTCTCTTTCGTCTTTGTAAAACGGGGAGAATATTACTTCCCTGACCTGTAGCACTGTGGTGAATATATACGCACTAGAGATATTGCAAGGTCTAAGATACTATAGTAGCAGGGAGATCTACACAAAACTTGCTCGGGGCTAGCCATTTTAAGAACCGCCTGTCAGTGCAGCTAGTGGGATATTTCCCATGGTGTTTGTAGGTTCACGAAATCTTTGTTACCAATTATAATTGATGTTGGCATTTAGCACCAGAAGCTGTATTCCTGGAAACCAACCCTGCTTTTTAGCTGCTTTTATGGTATGGAAAGGGGAAAGTAGTATAGGATTAACTCTTTCTGTCATCTTGAACAATGAGATTGAGTGAAATGAAAAGCTTCTTTCTTTAGACTGAAATTTGTCCGTATTCTTTTGGGTCTCTCGAGTAGTGGCAGAGGATAGGAAAACTCTAAAACATGAAAAAGTAATAGTAACTTTTTTTGAAAAGGCAGAGGACCTTTAGGGTTGGTGTTTTATATAATAGTTAAGTGATGGGGTTTAATGTTGACAGGCATTCTTTACTTTGCTTTTAAAAAGGAAAGAAGTTATAAAGACTGTCTGGATAGAAAGAGGGAGAAAAGACCACAAATAGCCTTTATCTCTGAAGCTATTGGAGTTGACTGATTCTGATTTCATACAGAATTCAGAAGAAATCTGTTTTATGAAAGTTTGTAGTGGAGGAAAAGATTTGAAATTTTTCATCAGGAAATGACATTTTTGGGGAAATTACATTTTCTATGAAAAATGATGAATACCGCTTTATAATATTTTCCAGCATATTCCACTAAGAAGCTGCAACTCTGTCCTGCTGCCCAGATGTGGGCTGATGGGCACCTTCTGAGAGCCGCAGGGCATAGAAAAGTGGGGGGGGGTTTGTCTCACTAATTCAAGAGGCTGTCAAAGAGCAAGCAGATACATAATTCTGCACCTTTATTTTGTGGAACTGTCCTGATTCTTGGGTTGTTGGTTTTTTAAAATACCTTTTATTCCTGGCTTCCTGCTTTGATCTCTCAGGGAAAAAAAATATATATTCAGCAATTCACAACTTAGTCTGCTGAGCAGGGGAGATAGGTGGGCAGTCCATTCTCACCTTGACAGGCCCCTGCAGAGAAACTCCTGCTACTGTTAGTGGGAGCTGGTGACACGCATGAAAGAAAGAATTTATTTCCAGGTTGTTAGGTTTGTTTTGTTTTTTTTTTTTAATTTGAAATGCTGTTGTCAGACAATGCTGTTGTCAGACAAGTAAGAGGATTTGCATGGTAATATGATGGCTGATGGATTTTTTGCAATTAAATCCAACAAGCTGGTTTACGAGGTACTTTATATAGTTCTTATTTGTATTATAGGAGCAGCAAGGAGCCCGGGGATATCTCTCTGCTGTATGAAACTCTTCGCATATATGTTACAAATAGTCATGCTCTGTATATTTTCTGTCAGTTTGGGTTGGTTTTCTCTCTCTTCTCACTTACTGTGAAGTAAGCACATATAAAGGCAACACATTTGTATGGATGTTATTCATCGCTGTTTGTCCTGTGATAATTTGAAAAATAAAACCATATCAAAGATACATGTGAGCACATTTCAATCCTGACAGGAAAGACTCACAAAAATGGATGTCATGTCATGAATTGACATGAAAAAGGAATCCCATTTGAATAATAAAATACGGTTTTTTTTTCCCAAAGCACTGGTTTTCACACTAATGCAAGTAAGCCACATGTGCAAGCATTCAGCCCTCATTCTGCTTGCCAGTACCAGGGAAGGTGTGATCATTTTGTCATCTGTGCCGCTTGGTTTTCCTGTGCATTAGCTTTGCTTCTAAATTAGACTCTACACTATTAATGGCTCAAAAAAAAATGTGATAAGTCAGTAAGCTCATAATTTTGAGAGAAAGAAAACAAAAAAATCCCAACAAATTTAAAGGTAGCCCTGATTCTCAGCTGTGCTATATCTGCACAACTCCAGTGATCTTTTTAAAATTTGATTTTTTGCGAGAATTTGATACATTTTCTCTGAAGACAGTAAATCTATTCTGATTTACATCAGATCATGATCTGGTTCTGGCTAACTTATATTTTGCCATAAAGCAATGTCTGCTTTATTTTGCTTAGAAATATCAGCCCTGAATTAGATGAACAGTATTTGGTTCTGGGAAGAGGGGGAAGTCTCTGTACGGAGAGGGAAATGTGGGTTTGAAGCATGCTCTGCTGTCTTCTACTTTCCTGCCCCAAATATATATCTTTATGTATATAATTACCAGGAAGGAAAGAATAACAACAGATGTGAAAAAATGCTGCAGAAGATTGTATGATTATCCCAGTAGGAAACAAATTCAATTTATGGATGAATTATGCACATAGTACTATATTTAAAAAAGTAAATTTTAGGGAATTATAAAATTGAGTGGGCCAGGTCCACTGGGAGGAAGCAGGGAAAATGAAAGGGGTTGGAAGAAGGCTGGAGGATGCTAACTGGAGCAGTAATTAAAGCAGAACAGGTCGTAGTTCCTTTCGGAAAAATGGAAATTAGAAAAAAAAAAAAAAAGAAAAAGAAAATAAACCCTGAAGAAGAAGAAAATCCACGAGAGAGGAGAGTGACATTTCACAGGGGAGTATGCAAGACTTGAAAGAGAAAGCAAGTGCTGGGAATTGAGGAAAGTTGGCAGGGAAATAGGGAAAGCAATGAAATAGAACGCTGGAGTAGTCAAAAAGCAGAGTGAAACGAGAGCGAGCAAAATGGGGAATTTTGTCATCATGCTCTGAGTGGCCGTCGGAGCTTCCAGGCTGTGCCTCAAATGCGCGATCCAGTACAGACCCTCCATGCCCATTCAAACTGCTTCCAAAAATCTACTTTGTCCTATTTCTTTACTGGTTGAAGATGGTAAAGGAGCTGGGGGGCATAAGCGATCTGCTGTTTTACATGAAATGTGGAGGGAAAGTAGAGGGTGCCGGCTGTGAAGGGGTAATCAGGGACCAAACCAATATGAAGTGAGCAGCTAATGGGCGGACAAGGACTTCTGTAGAAAAATGAAGCATTGAGACTGCATGCAGAAGTGTTCCTCTTGAGGCTCTTTTCGAGGGCTTAAATTGGAAAGGCTTGTGAAATATTGTAGTTAAATCAAGTGAACCTTTCCTGAGGGATTGCCCAGCAAATTATTGCCCTGTTTCTCTTTGGGATGGAGAGGGAAGTGGGGGCAGGAGAGAAGTAGCCTTTAGTCTGCTTTTTTTTTTTTTTTTTTTGTAATAAAAAACCTTCATTAATGAGGCCAAAAACTTACTAAAAAGCAAGTTAATGTTGATGTTGAATAATACAAACCAGGATGTACCGAAAAAAACAGAAAGAACAGAGAATATATACAAATTATTAAGAAACTTAACCTGGAAAATGGGAAGCGATTATTTTTTTAGGGGAAATTCAGTGATAGAGAAAGAGGGGCCTGGAGAGACATGTCATTTCCCTGTAGCCTAAGTCTGAATTTGCAACGCAGGAACCTTTCTCTAACACAAGTGAGAATGCCAGATGCTAAAGGATGGCTGAATGTTTGAGAGGCCCTAGGCCTCATAAGCAAAGACAGCTTTTTCCAAGGAGCTGTGTGGAAGCGGGGACAGTGGCCTTGGAAGTGACGGCTTGCACTGCACTTCAGTCCCTGCGCTGGGAAACCACTCAGCTCTGTCTGGTAGCACCTGGTGTTTCTCAGGTCGGGACTTACGTGTGTTTGTTTTGCAGCAGGACGTGGAAGGAAACTGACGGAGAATGAAAACTGGAAGGATTTCAAAGAGGAATAAAAAGGATTGAAGCTATAGATGAGGGCATAACTAGATGTTATTGAGAGCAAATCTGACCTGCAGGTAAGAATAAAGAAGTCTTAATTCTTTTAAGTGTCGTAACTAGTAAGGACAGTGTGATGTAAGGCAGTAGGAGCACATATGGAAGCTATAAAATGGAGATGACCGTGTCATTCAGAATTAATATGGACAAAGCTCGTGTAAATATTCATGCACTTCATGGGTCAGTGCTGGGCAGAAAAGGGACATGTTATGATCTACCAGATGTCTGTTTATTTTCTTTATTATCTAAAGATGTATCTTTATCTGCCACCGGCTCTACCCTTCTATATTAATAACAATTGTCAATGTGGGTGTCTTCAGCCCCTGGCCATCCTTCCCATGCTCTCTGGCAGGCAGGGAGAGGAAAGTGCCCTCTGCATCCCCATGGCTGGACAGATCCCACCTGAACCCAACTGGGTGCATAGGGCTTCGGGGGGGACATGTTAGACGTGTCCTGAGCAGCACTGGTGGGGTAGAGCGGTGGTTGGCCAAGCCAACCAGTGCCTTCCGTTGCCTGGGATGTAGCTAAGGGGCTCTTGAGCTTTTGGGGAAAGCAGGGAAGGATGATGTCAGGGATAGTGCACCTTGAAGGCAGATCAGACCAGCAGCCAAGTTATGCTGTGGTCCTGTTTTTGGCATGGCTGAGGACAAGGGTGGCGTGCTCCAACTCACAAGCTCTGGCAGGTGAAGCTGGGAAAGTTAGAGAGATTTGCACCTCGAGCTGTCTGCTCCACTTTACCGTTGCATTGATTTCTGCTTTGTCCATATGCGGGATTGTGAGTGGTGAGGGTTGAGGGCTCAGACATGCCACTAAACGCTCCTGGGGATTTAGCTGCAGCAGCTGAAGAGGTTGTAGCTCCTACTGCCATGGACTAGCAACCTCCTCATCCTTGTTGGTTAAGCTTTCAGGGACTGCAATTATGTTTAATCCCTGGGCAGAAGAGAAAGTGTTGGAGATCACTAGTGCTGCCCTTGCCTTTTCCCTGTATGCTCTCAGGCAGCCCTGGGTACCGTCTCGCCCCTGCACCGACTGCTGAAAAGCCTGCTTTCTGTTGGGAAGCACCTACCTACTGACCCTGTGTGTCCTGGGAAGCCTCAGGGATTTTTGTTTCACTGAGTTGTTTGCCTGCTTCTTTTGTCCTCTAAGTGATATGAAATTGTTGCTGTTGGGAAATAGGATTGGATGCTACTGCTGGCTTTTAGAGATGCCACCTGCCTCCTTTTCTTATCCAAGGTGCCCTGTGTTTCCGAGGCTTCCTTAGCTGAAAGTCACAATTGTTTCCAAACTTGAAAGATTTTACTTTGTGCAATAAAGTTCTGTAATTCCGTATTCTTCACTTTTATACTTCTGTATTTCAATAAGGCATGTTGGTTCTGGGATGTAATCAGTAGAAAGCGCTGCTGTGCCTATATCTGCATACAACTTATACGTAACTGTGCATATGGATGTACATACAGATAACGGGCATTCATTAGGTCAAGGTTGTAGAAGCCCTCAACGTTTGGTGTGAGTAGTGCCACTTACTGATAAAATCTTCCAAAATCAGTATTGAAAGTAAAAATGTAGATCAGGTTTTAGCTTCAGAGTGTGCTTCGGATCTGACTGTGAGCTGTTCTGAACAAGGTATATCTGAGTAAAAATAATTTATTTGGAAAAAAAGAAAATAGCTTGACAAGTATATATTGTTAAAAAAATACATATAGGTAGGAGTGTATAAAAAAGTAGTTTTAAAGCTTTCTTATAAATCAACCAAAATAAGACAACTGTGCAAGTAATTGTTCTTCCGCACATCCAACAGTGTTGTGCTTCTTTTGATGTTTACCTCAATTTCTTCTTCACCTTTTATTTAAGTCTGCAATTAACACCTATAATGGAAAAGAAGGAGATGACGTGCTGTTGAGAAATTCTGGTGTTAATTAAAATTATTAACAATTAGAGAAAAATAAGCAAGGAAAAGGAGGAAATAAATAATAAGTTTGGCATTTTTTTTTTATAATTAAGGTGGGCTAAAGCATAGAGACTGTGTTTCTAAAGAGCTCACTTCAAAATTAGTTATGAAACTTGGCCAAAAGAAGTTTCATGAAATTCCCTCTTTTTAGGAGGGCTGGCATCCCCCATGCTCTCTTCAACAGTGTTTAGGTTTGCCAAGGCCTTTGTATAGGGCTGGATTTCATTTCTGAATGAATTACCCTAATTTACAGAAGAACAATAGGGGAAATGAGGTCTGGCAACAATAGAGAAGGAATGGCAGTGTGATTCATCTTAGCAGAGTGAGCATTTGGGATTGGATGAAAGTCTTATTCAGAGAGGAATAATGCAAAATGGCACTGGGTTTCTTATGAGAGCAGTTCATCCACCAAGTTGTGACACTGTGCTTGCTGAGAACATCACAGCAACAGAGTTGGCCCACGTCTGTGATCCTTTGGGAGCCTTGTGAGCGCTCGGGGCTATCGCTGCACTCGCAGCCTCAGGCACTGAGATCCTTGCCTACGGCTTCCACCAAATGGGTGTTTGGCACCTAAATATCCCCTTGGATGCTGGCCCAAATCTGTTTGGAAGATGAGTGCTGGCCTCCCAACATCACTGCATTACTTCCAAAAGTTTTACCTGCATTGCGTAAAATTAATTTTGAGGTGCTTTTCAAGAATATGCTGGAGAAGAGAAGAGAGCAGCAGCAGTGATGTGAGTGCACAAGTGGCAACCTCTGCCATGTCCTTCTGCATCATACGATAAAGTGGCTCTCGCTTGCTTGGTGGTATTTGTGAGTGGTTCATCCGTTATGCACAGGGTAGGAAGCTGAGAAACACCCGGAAGCCAGTTCAGTACCTTGGGATATAACAGGGAAATGCTTTGAGGCAATATTTTTATATTCAATTTCTTACCGAAGTTATTACATTTGTGATATTGGAGAGTATGACTAATTACTTCCCCTCTAGAGAAGCTATTATTCAGGAGGGGTCATTAGTTCCCTGCTCAGTGTAGATGCTGGCATATGACGTGGGAGAGAGGCATATTTCTTGGTCTCAGACATCCTCCGTGGCTTTCAAGATGTTACCTGCAGTTAGACTTTCCATGGGAAATCCCATAAAACAAGCGTTCTCAAGCTGAACAATGCTGGAGTTTGAGAGAGGCTGTCAAGAAACCTCTGAGAGGTTCCAGGTCTCTGATTTTAAGTAATCTCTGCAGATTCGAACCAGTCAAGCTAGTGATGAAAACCACGCTGCTTTCCCAAAGAGGGCTCTTGTAACTGTGTTAAAGCCTCTTGGGGGCTGAAGATCGTTACCCAGCCTTATAACTTTAAGACTCTCGGGGATCAAGAGAAATAAGCCTGATGCAAACCATATGACCCAAAATTAATTGCAGTGGATGGAAGCAGAAAATCTATCAGAGAAATGAATCCCACAGATCTGTGACTTGATGTTTTTTCTTACCTTCTTTTAGGTGCTGAGTTTGTTTCTACTTTGTAATGTTGGCTTTTTTACCCACCTTTTTAAGCTGTTCTTTGTGACAAATTTTCAGCTTGTTTTCAATCCTTCAATCTAAGTAACCAATTTCCTTCTTTTGGTGTCATGGCATCTTTCACTGAGGAATTAGATGTGACTGTTGAGAATTAAAACCCTAAATGTCCTTCCCTTGAGACCTATAACTTGGTTGTGAATCAATGATTACTCAGTTGAAAAATTCCTCTTCAGTGAGAGTTCAGGTAAGGACAAGAAAAATCCTCTGAACTTGAACATTTCTCACATCAGGAAGTAAATTAGTCACCTAATCTTGCCAGATCTTGCTGATGAAGACAGACATTACTGAAGAACTGAAAACCTCATAATCCCTAGCGTCTTAATCCTCACAGTTTGCAAGAGAAGTAGAAAGTTACTTTTTTTCCTTTTAACTTCCCAGAGCCTGAGTAATTCTCTTAGAGGACTGGCATTTGAATTTAGGATGGTTTAAGCCTAGGATCAAGGTCAGTCCCACTGCTCCATTCTTCTTTTTAAGATAATACTTCAGCTTCAAATGTCTTACCTAGTAAGTATGGCTGTGGAAAAAAAAAGTTGTTTCCATGACATTTTAGAGCTGAGTAATTAAAGAGGAGGAGGGAAAAAAAACAGGAAAATGCGGACTTTATTGTGTGGATTTTTCTCCCTACTCTTGAGGACTTAATTTTGATATTTTTAATTTCTCAAACTTGGAGGCGGAGGGAAGGACAAGTGTTTTCACCCCAGCTGTCCTCATAGGAGTATTTCTGAGTATGTCCTTTGAGCATCCTCTCTGAGAAGGCCATGGGGATTGCAGGCGGTGTGTGCTGCACTCCATCTTCTTAGATTCACTTGGGGGTGAGTGATGCAAGGAAACTAACAGTATTGGCAAAGTAAAGGGTGACTGCTGGACCTGATGTACCCTTACACTGTCCTGTAGTATCTTACCAGACCAACAGCCTCTTCTGGACCTCGTGATTCTGGTGGAAAATATTGTGGTGATGATTAGCTGGAGGTTTCAGCCTCATGGTTTTGGGGCAGAAAGCATCATGTAATGACTCCCTAACCTGCCCCACTGCAAATGCAACCCAAGGCCAGCTTTGCTGGGGCCACCTTGGATCACTCTCGGTGAGAAATACAGTATTTTGCATCTATAACTGCGTGCGAGTCCGAGGCTCTGATCTGGCTGTGTGCCAGATGTGCTTCATGTATATGCTCATTTAACCCAATATAAATATAGAGAAATGGTGGGAAGGAGCTGTCAGCTGCAAAGAAAGGGGGAAGATTTAGTGGGGGTTGGTGGCACTGTTGACAGCCTAGCTAAAGAGCTCATCTGCATTTCCCCCCTGCCCTGCTTTAATACCATTTCTGAGCCCTGCCTCCAAAGGATGATTTCTGCTTCATCAGAGGCAGAAGCAAGAGAGGCTTCAGCTTGCTTTGCGTCATACTCTGAGCCAAAAAATAAATAAAAAGAAGAGAAAAGGGGAGCGCCTGTCAGGCTAATACCTTTGTGCGTTTTTAGGGATGATCTGGCAGATGCTGTGTGGGAAAACCACCTCAGATAATAGAATTTGGGTGGGCTCAGCTAAGGCTATAGGGAAGTGTGGGAGCGCAAACAGATTCGGTAAAACATAATAATAACAGTAATTAGAGATTTTCACAGACTAGTCTGTCCTGTATTTGTAAAATAATAGCTTTTTCCACCTAGTCTATCAGACAAGTGAGTTCAAATTTACATTGCTGCAGACACTGATAAATGAAATTCATCCTGACAACATACGGAAATTTATTTGTAATTTCTGGTCCTGGGCTGACAACCTTCCAGGGAAGTTGCTTGCAGTTGCCAATGAGCTGACAGTGGAGCCCGGTCCTGTGGTAACACTAATGTGCGAAAAATGCCCCTGGGGTGGGCTCTCCTCCTGGGTGGGCTCTGGGAAGCACAGTCTCCCTCTCAGGGCCTGGGAGGGTTTGTCACAGCATCAAACTCTCTCCCAAGAAGTCCCAAGTTGTAGTCCCTTCTTGCCCAAAAAGGGAGGAGGAGTCCAGAAGGGAAGAAAGACCATGACCCTAATTCTCCACGTTAGCCAGTGTTACCCCAGAAAGTGGAGAAATAGGGTTAGCGAGGAAGGTCAGCCAGCGATATACCATGTGTGATACGGTCTTCCCCCTAAACAGTGTCTGTATGGCAGGTTATCCCGCTGGCTTTTGGGTAGGGTTCATAGGGAAACTCAGTCCCAAATGAAGCCGAAGGTAGGGTCAATGGCTGGATGAGTGTAGCCTCGGGGTATGAGTTGCACATGTATAGACTGTAGTGTGTTTCCAAGCTCTGAAAAACAGCCAGTGCACACTCAACAGCTTTTCTGTATACTCTACTCGTATTCAAGGACTAGATCAGGTCATCCTTGATCAGTTTTGATTGAAATATCATTCAAGTAAAAATTGCTTTTCATTGGACAGGAGAAACCCTTCAGAATCTGGCTCATCGCTTAAAATGTGAATGTCTGATTTATTTATGAGTGTCCTGAAAACTAAAGAGGTTGTGACAGAGCTAAGGGGAAAGTCCCCTAACTGACCTTTGCCCTTGCAAAGCCATCATAGACAAAATTGATACTGGCTCAAGGGAGCTGTACATTAGTGAAATGTAACATCAGTTCAGATTTCATCACGTCATGCCATAAAAAAAATCAATAAGTTACTCAGATCAAATAAAAACAAAAAAAGCAATAGCAGAAAGCCGTTCAGGCATGAGCCATCTGGAGGGGAGAGGACATAACGCAGGTATTGTTTGCTTTAAATCTCCATAACAGCTTCTCTTTTCTTTTTCTACAGTTGTAGTCCCTGCACTTTGCTCCTCTTGGAATAGCAATTACAGTATGTCTAGAAAGAATTCATGACAGCTTAGGACCTTGTTTAATGGTTGTTGTTTTTTTATCGACGAGGCAAGAAGACGACATTAATGCAACTTTAGATCTCCTGCCAAATCCCAGAAGAGATCCAAGCTGTTAATATAGATACGTGTGTAAGACGTGATACACTGGTCTGAATCTGTTGTTGTTATTGGAAGGGCTTGTAGTGATACCTGTAGCTGTCTAACACTCTCCATCCCTTATTATGAATCTTGTAACAAGTCCACTGTTCAAGCAGAAATTTCAATTCCAAATATTTTCTTCAGATTGTTGGGTCATTTTGGAGGAGGAAGGAGGTAGAGGAGGGCTCAGCAAGAATAGTCTGGCGGTTTACAAAAATAAAGAATATTCCCACTAGTGAGACTGTATTAAAGTCAGAGACCCTGCAGTGGTCCTGTAAAGTAGCGTTAGTATTTCTGCCTTTGAGCACTAGGGCTGAGCAGTACCAGTGGTGCAGGGTGTGACATCCGGAGCATGTCCCATGTCGTCCCACCAGCCCCACTTGGCTGAAGCACACGCCTCTGAGGCACATGTTACACATGAGCATCAGCTGGCAGCCAAATCCCAGGGACCTCTCCTCTGCTCTGAGCTTGCTTTTGGGTTCAGGTACCTGTTCACCACACTGCTATGAAGTGGTTTGGGTAACAGCCCCCCTCAATGGGAGGTGGCATCAGGTGCCTGGACACAAATAGCCTGCTTACCCCACTTGGTTGTGTGGTAGGACATCTCCATGCTTAGCCTGTTCCCCCAGGCTGATGCACTGCCCAAGGAGAGTCATTGCCGTGGCAGAAGGCATCAGATGTGATGAAATCCCTGACATGAGTATTTTCTTTCCTATCTAGAGCCCAGAAGTTGAGGATTCTGTTGACAAATTAAATAGCTGAGAGTCAGAAGGGCAGTCAAAGCTGGGGAGGCAGGGGAAGGAGGGTAAGGCTTGTATCTTGCCATAGGAATATTTTATTATTTTGCTCATCTGAGATCTGTGGTCACTTTGTGTTGCTCAGTTGGCTGAACTTCTGAGTAGAAAAATGCAAAAGCTTGCAATGAGGCTGAAGGGGATTTAGTTGTTTTTCTTTTCCCCTTCATGTAATTTCAAGGCTGGACTGTTCTAACAAGCCCTGGAAGCTCTGAGCACTTACTCTGTCAGCTTTCTTCAAGTTGAAGGCACACCTGTTGAAAATCAGATGCCTTTTATGTATTGAGATGTACACTTGCAAGTCCCAGTAAAAGACCAGTGGTGCCCCAAACATCAGCTTTTTTTGGATTCTGAACAGATCATAAACCTACAGTCAGGGCCAAACCAGTTTTAATTAATAATATAGTGGCTTTTTCCATCAGAGGATCTGAAAACTGTTAACCTATGAGTTGGCTGAGAGTTACCTCCCCCTTTTAGGCTAAGATATAAGCTGAGATATTTCACACAGCCTGTGAAATGTGGTCCCCTCAGAGCGGAGCACACAATAGCACCACAGGATGGCTCGTGGCACAGAGCAAGCAAAGGCTTGCTCATAGCCTATGGAAAACTCCACATGAATTTGCAGGAACCCAACAGGCAAAATAAATCCCTCAGCTGGCTCCATTTCAGCAGAATTACATCAATGTTTCATAAACTGATGGAGTTGCTATTTGACCAGGGCACTGAGTCCCAGACCCCACTGCTTGCCATGCCTTGCTGTTAATTGAGAAATCCTATCTCTGGACCAACACTGTAGAGCCTGGAACATCTTGGGAGCCTCTGAGAGTAGCCTCAACAATTAGGAAAGTAGCAATGCTTAATTAAATTCCCTTGCGCGTTTAAAAGCTGTAGGGAACCAAGCCAAGATAATCCCCTTCCTCAGAAAAGCAGCTTTGGGTGGGATTCCTCTCTTCCAAGAGCCAACTTAATTTTCACGTTCCCCACAGCAGATTGTTTTACGAAAGGAGTCTTCCCCTACCCTTTATCTGGCTTTCTCATCACTCTGTACTTTCTCCCTACTCCAGCATTCCTGACTCTGCCTTCTCTAGTTTCCATGGGGGAGGTTTTCCACTTTATTTTCTGGCAGTGGTGCTGATTTCTGAAAATACTTATTATCTCCGTAACCTCAGACAGCCAATTTCCTGGGAAATTTCTCCCCATCCTTTTGAGAAGCTGCTTATGCAATTACAGACAGCAGAGTCGGTATTTCAGTGTGTTTCTGCCATCACATGTGCTCCACAACCTGCCTCTCACATACCACCAGCCCCCCTTAATTGCAGTCTCAACCATAGCTCAGCTAAATTATCTGCAATGCCTAAAAAATGTAATCTTTCCAAGCCCAGTTTCCCAGCTGGCCCTTGGAGGATGTAGGACTCCTTGGAAGCTCCTTTTGAGAGGTCAGTGTTTACTACTTTGCTGATAACAGAAGTTTTTCCGGAGCAGGGACACAATGAGCCAACTTTGACCTGATACTGTCAGTGAAAAACCCAGTATAACTTCTGTCAGACTATTATCAAGAAGGGCAATGATGTATTAAGGCAAGGGCCTAAATTATCTAATTCCACTTGAAGGGAAAAGAAAATCATCTACATCTCTATGTGATAAAAATCTGCTTTTCTTTTTAAGAAGGCAGGTGCAGTGACTTCATGGGGGAACCCGGGGAATCCACTTTGCCTTCCCAAACCTCTGCAGCTCACAGAGCATAGCAGGTGCCTTCCCCCCCCCCGGCCTTTCTCTATTATTTTAAAGATGCTGGTGAGATAGGTACGGGAAAAAGAGTCCCCAGACAGGCTCATCATCTCTCGCCTTGCTGCCATGTTTCGGCATAGGAAGGGCTGCAAGGACTGGACCACCCATTTTCCACGTGTGTTCATTTGGAGGGGGTGTTGGTTTTTCAGTGGTTTTTCCCACAGAGGAAATATCCTAAATATCCTAAAAACTGGATGTTTTAGGCAGTGTAGAGCAGGGAGGTTTTGTAAAATTTCCAGACACCTCCCAAGAATAAAATTTCCCGTGTGCTTCTGAAGTGGATCTTGCTCCTGCCGGGAGTGACTAATGAATGTGCACTTGCCCTTTCTCAATAGGCTGAGTGCTTTGGAGTTGTGGATGGCTAAATAAACACATTTCTCTTACCTGTAGCTTGGCCAGGCTGCTTGTCACTGCAGCGCAGGATCCTAATGAACCCCAGGCAGCTACAAATCCCTCTTTTGATTGTCAGACAGACACAGGAAAGCTCTCCTGTGAGACGTCACGAGAGTCATCCCTGTCCCTCCCTGTAACTGTAAATGAACAGCAGGGAAAGCGAGGGACTGTTGCTGCAGTGATGGCGGGAATTGCAGTCCTACCTGCCTGCACCCAGAGCCATGTTGCTTTCCCACACGGCGTAGCCATCAGCGACATAATCTTTGTAAAACCAGCAGTGAAGAGCTGGAGGCAGCTCACACAGGCACGTCAGCGCAGCCTTACTGCGTCAGAAGAGCCGCATCAGCTGAGACCCACAGCTCCTCTCCTTCAAAGGGAGAAAATCAAATTTCATCATTCTTTTTCATTTAAATGGAGAGAATTGTGCAAACAAGAGGTGGAGTGACCTTTTTTTTTTCCTTTTTCATTTAAGTAGCAATTACTGTTCTCTTTAAACCGCCAAGCAGCCTGCACCGACAAGAACCCAGACATAAATAGTACTGTGCAGAAAGTGAAGCATAACATGAAAAGGAAAGATCTACAGGTCATGGTTTGCCTTACTTCAAATGGGAGCAACTGTAGCACGTTGGCTACGCAAAATGTTATGCATGTGAGCACGTTGCAATTTTTGAGTAGTATTTACTCCTAAATGTAAGCGTTTGTATGGTGGTGGACTTCTTTGGAAAGTTTATTTTATTGGATTTACCAATAATGTGTTTCAAACCCATCTCCTCCTCTGTTAACCAAAGGACAAACATTTCACCACCTTTTAAGGGAACATGACCAGTTTCTCATTCTTTTGTTCATGAGAATTGCTATTTCCCACACATGGAGACTATTCTGTCTCTCATGCAGCAGCTCATTTTACTTCTGTTCTGAAAATCTGATCATGTGCAGGAAGGGGAAGTCCTTGCCCTAACTGCAAAGATACTCACCAGACTTCGTCTTCGTGAGTGGCACAAAGCATCACATAAGAGAGATGAGGGATTCAAAGGGAAGGGTAATACAGCCAGTGAAGTAAAATGCCTATGTGTAACGAGGACAAAACATAGGGATGTAAGACACGAAGCCAGTCTTACATGCAGAAGACCAGAAGTCCTGCACACAGGGAATACAGCAGCAACTCGGTGCTATCATTTACTTAATACAATTTTATTTGACAGAAGCTGGGATTTTGTGAACAAAATGCTGCATGTGCTATCTGCTGTTTGTGTCAGCACACTGCATGTCATTGTGGCAGATGACGGACCCCTCTGGGGCCGGGGGAGTTTGCTGATTAGCCTTCTACACGCTGTGGAAAGGAAATCCAGCAGTTCAGCATCAGGATTCACAGGACATTCAAAGTTGTGGTCTGTAAGCTACAAATAAGTGTTCCAGATCTGTTGGATTTGATTTATGGCTTATAAATGTGCTCCTGCTGACCTAAATACTACTTATTTGTAGCTTTCCTTCATAGGAGAATGGTAAGAAATAGGAAGCCAAATTCACTCCTTTTTTTGAGAAAGTGGGCTAAAAGCAACAATGGTGGCAAGGAAAGACATTTTTCGCTAGCTAAGAGAAGCCGTTTCCTCCTGCCTCCCTAACTCTTGAAGGAAAGGCAGGGAAAGCCAGTCTTGCCCAGTGTCCCAGGGGGGTCATCCATCGCTCAGCCCTTTCCTGCCTCAGGGGTAGGAAGGAGGCAGCAGGGGAGCTGCAAACTAGCCCCCACCATGGGACCCTGCTGGTGCTGCCCATGTCTGAGCACCCCCAAAACCTGCACCACACTTTTAACTGCAGCCTGCTGGTCTCCCAGCTGTAGTAAATAAATATGTAAATAGCTCTGTGCTACACATAACTGTAGTCAAAAACAGAGACTGATTCAGGCAAAATAGTGGGATTTGAGATTTCTGTTAAAAAAGAGCCCATAATGAAGGGAGCTAACCTGTTCTTAGTGCCTCTGAAGTACTCCCATCTGAAAGGTCTGAGGAGGATTTTGTATTTATTGCTTTATTGCTCAATCAGGCTGTTGGAAATTAACCTCCCACCTGCAGATCCACGGCTTCCACAGACTTTTACACAAGCTGGATTCCTCTGCAAAGCAAAGGTGCACCTCTTCATCAGGCCACGACCCTTATTGAGCTTGAATTCATTTAAGGATGGTCTGAATCAATTATCATTACTTTGGAAGAAATAAGCGTGGGCTTATTTCAAAAGGGTTTTAGCTTTTAAAAAAACCCAACATAACAAAGGAGTGGTTTGCTGCTTAATCTGTCCCGTATGTGCTAGAGGTTATGCAAGTGCCTCATTACAATTTTCCCCGACTATCTGTTTAAAGTTGCAAGGAGGCTCCTATTTAGCACTGTCCAAATGGCAATGCCTTTCACCTTGGTTAAGCAGTGAAATGAGGATGTCCAGCTGCAACAGTAAAAACTGCACAGGAACAACCAACACACTCAGTTAAGCTGCATGAAGTGGGTAGCGCAAAGGACAACGAAGTCCAAACTAGCTAGGTAATATGCAGCATGGGCTGTACAGGTGATATAAAGGGGAAAATAATACGCAAAGAAGGACTGTACATAAAAGTTGCTGATGCATACCTAATGCTTTGTTTGGGGAAAGCGTGAGGCTGGCAGGCTCTGCTCTGCTCTGCTCTCCTCAGGTGATCTTCCTGCAAGCAGTGAAACAGAAATGTATTTCACCAGGAATGGAAGGATACATACGCAGTCAAAACCACCGGGTGTCCGAAAAATACTTCACTTAATAGGGTTTGCTGATTGAATACAAATTCAGATATTGTTAAAAGCAAAATTACTGAAGTGTTGAACTGAATACACCAGGGTTGTTTTTTGCCAGGTGCAGCACAATGAATGAAAATATAGCTGATGGGTTCCTTTTCTGTCATTATTACGCGGTGCTCTTCCTTTCATCTGTGGATGAGGTCTCTGTATTTCACCCTAACAACTCTCCTGAGCATTGATCTGCTGCTCTTAAATCCAGTCCTTAATGCAATTAAGTTTGCACAGAGAATCCCTGTGTCTGCGAGTACCGAACACTGAGGAGCTTTTAGCTGACCCAGCCTGTGAAAGTATAGTATGAGCCTATTTGAGAAGAGAGAATCATCAGGAAATAGCAAAAAGTGTCTGTAAGCAGAAGAGAAATGGCAAAAAAGGAAGAATTCTGTAATGGCCGTAGGGTACGTACACCCTTACCAGGTCGTTGTTTGCAAACAATTCCCCCATCTCCTTGGTGACTGCTGTACTCACCAGGCTCCTCAGTTAATAGGCTTTCTCTGATTTCTCATTAGCCATAGCCACCTAATTACATCCAGGAATGGGACTTATGTCCCACTCTGCTCGTCAGTGTTTTGTACTGAGTAGCTGCCATAGCTGCTGTCTTTTGTGGTTTTCCCTGTACATTCAATGAAGAGCTCCAACACTTTGGTCAGGGCTATGAAAATCAGCAGGCACCGGAAAGTATGTATTTCAGCACTTGCATCTCTTTGTGGAACCACTCCTACATGTTTTCATGGACAATCTTTCATATTAAATGTATATGTATGTAAACCTTAACCAAACAGGGTCTTCAGTGTAACGCAAAGAAAACAGCAGGATTGGTTTCACGAGGCCATTATATTGAAAGAAAAGAAAAAAAAAAAGCCCCTTGAGCCACAGTATCGATGATTATTTATACTGATCAATATCTAACGCAAATAGTCTGCAAAGGAAAGCTGTCCTAAATCAGGCTGAGGTTGTCTGCAGTTTGTGGGCAAATCTTTCCTCGTTCTAGTTTCTTTCCTGGGTCATCACTACTGGAACCAGAGCACATGCCAGTTGCAAGCATGTAGGAAAGCATAATATACAGATAAAAAGTACAGCAGCCTTTTGGCTAGAAGTCCAAGTTGCTCTGTCACCTAAGATTACAGTAAGATAAAACTTCTGTCAAAAAAATGTCACACTGTCAAAATGAAAACCTAAAGAGTTTATTGTTTCTGTTAAAATTTCACTTTGAGGAATGCAAGAAGAAATGGAATTTTTTTTTCTTGTTATCATCACAATATGTTATTTTAACTGAGAACAAATCTTTTGGAGTTTTTTAACATTTTTTTGTTAGAAAATTTATTTCAGTTGGGCCTTGCTGTGGCAATGTCCCATTGGTATGTGGCGAAATGTTGGAGACGATCCTACCCCAGGGCATGTCTATAAAGATAACAACTGCACTAGGAAAAAAAAAGCAGCATTTCGTTCACACCTGTATTTAGTATTTATCACAGTGAAGGTCATGACAATGCTGCCCCATTTTGAGTGATTATTTTGTTACTATCTGGGTTAAACTGAAATAGGACACTGCTCGTTTGAAAGAAACCTCCCTATGGAGATATGTACCACGGTAATGAGAACTCAAACTAATTGAGTTATTTTGCTTCCAGAGCATGCGTAGGTAGGCCTTATTCTTACGAAGTATTCCTACACATTAAAAGAAGTGAACAAAATTTAGGGATTGATTCTTCTTCCATAGAAACTAATATCTGTATTGTAATTGGTTTAAATTTAGCAAGATTTATGATTTAAAGAGCAGTTCACTGTTTTTAGAGAGGAAATAAAGGACATAGAGGATCTTAAGTCTCTGATTTGTCTGTACAGATATTTCTTATGTCTGTATCTCTTCTGTTGCGGGTTGCAGCTGTTTCTATATTTCTATAATATCCTGCTATAACCTTACAAAAGCATGCTCCATTTCCAGTGGTAATGAACTAATTAAGAAACTAAAATCAGCCAGCTTTCTTTTAAAAGAAATCAATTTAATTTAAAATTTTAAAATATACTAGCACTCTCCAGATACTGAAATTGCACTCTTTTGTGTTCTTAATACATTTCAACAAGATCAAGTAGTAGCAACAAAATATTCCATTTCCATGGAAATCAGTGCAGTTTTCTTTGCCTCTAATCAGACCACTTTGCTGAAAGCTAAACTGTTTATTTTTAACCTCTCAGAAGATGAAAGCTTGCTGTGCCTTTTATGTCAGGAGTGTAGCTGTTCTTTGCTTCATTAGGTCTTTTGGCTTCAGCCTCACCTGCAACTGAGAGCTGGGCTGTGCTACAGATGTGTAGAGGATGCTAATACCTCTGCCCTCCTTCCTTTGCTTCGCTGGAGTTTCCAGCCCAGTGCAATGGGAGTCGGCGTAAGAAAAGGAGACCTGGATATAGGGCTGGCTCCTGTCTGGCTGCAGGCTGCAGTGAGAAGCATCAGATCAAGGATCTAGGGGGGGAAAAAGCAGGGGATACTCAAAGAGCTGGGATATCTTGTGCACATGCATGAAAAAAAATTGCTTGTCTTGTCATTAGCCCCAAAAGCGAAGGATGGGGTTAGGACAAAGATGGCACATCAGGTAACCTACATGCCGCTTTCCAATATAGAGGATGCGGCAGTCTACAGTTCCTCCAGGAGCACCCATGTCCTCCACAGCTCAGTTTAAAAGAGAGTTTTGTAACAGTTACCATTGTAAATGCAGCGGAGATACTGAGAAACAGGTGGGTGCTTGGAGCCAAACCTGCAGTCTGACAGTCTGGGTGTGAATTGCCCTACAGTGCTTGTGCTCATACACCATCGTTGGTGATGAAGGTTCAGAGGCTGGATGCCATCCACTTCTGGCCTTACGATCAGCTGTGCTCAGAGGGACTCCTGTGCATCCTCCCCAGCTCTGGGAGAAAAATGGCATAAGTAGGAAAGGTGGAGCCAATTCATACTTCCAGCATTGTGAAAGCTCTCATTGTACAGTGCTTGTAGGTCACTTATTTTTATTTTTTCCAAAAATAAGCTGATGACTTAAAGCTTTGTTCTAAAACAGAAGCTATTACGGTAAATTGTCTTGTTTTTTTCAACGAAGCCCAGTTGCTATAACCAAGCTGATGTTTATTTGCGCTAATGGAAGAGCACAGAGCAGCAGGTAGTGTGCAGTCGCATCAATGCACGTGTGTGGTTAGGGTACAGCTCTGCATTTGAACATAAAGAAACTCCAGCAAGATAATAGAAGTACCAGGGAAGCCCACTGCTTGTGTATCATGTCATGAGTTACCTCAGTGAGCAAAACAGCCTGGTATGCTTCAGTAAGGAAGTCTGAAAAACCCTGAGAGAGAGAGGTAAGAAACGGCAGCTCCCAGCACCTGCAGGGAGTTAAGTCTCTGTTAAGGACCCTGAGGGTTGCCGTCTCCTCTGTGGAGGCTCAGCAGTGCACCAAGGCACTTTCCAGGTGACTAATGTAGGAAGGAGCTCAGGCAGAAAAGAAAATTCAGGTGAGGGAAGGAGCCCTCAGGTGAGGGGAACGGCCAGAGGGAAGTAACTGGTAGGCAATGGCATAAATAGGGCCTAGGGCAAGGGAGCAGGAGGGTAGGAAAGTTGACAGGACTTTCTAAAGTTTGTCTTTTTCCTATCTATGCCCACTACCAAGGTCTCCTCTTTGTTGCAGGTATGTTAGCTTGATGCTTGTGAGCAGGACAGCAGTGCCTGGCTGGTGTGTCTTGGGGAGATAGTTTTGCTGTTTCATGTTTCTTGGCAGGATCTGAAGTTGGTGGTGTTTGCAGATCTCCTGCAGACTGAGCCCGTGAGCTTTCCTGCCAACAAAATCTGCCCAATGGATCACATCAAGATTGGGTGTATCAATCTGATAAGACTGATCTATTGATTTTTTTTTCTCTTTTTCATTCCTGGCCTCAGTAGAGATTAACTTTTTGATGTGTCTGTTTGGCCTTGATATTGTTGAAAGTGGTGTACCTGAGCATAGTTTAAAATCAGCCATAGCGCTTTTGCTTTCTTTGTCTCATGTTCTTGTTGGCTTAACAGTGTTAAAAGCCATAGCCAGCATCGAGTACAGCATGAGGCCTGAACCTCTGAGGGTAGGAACAGATATCAGCTCATCAGCTTAATGGCCTGAGCATTTCCCCCTGATTATTTTCTGGTTTGCACAGCAGAGATGCATAGGCGTTATTTACCTCTTCTGACGACACACAAGAGGGAACTAGCTCCTGCTCCCCCTTTAATAGCTGTGATGCTTCTGCACAGATAACAAGAGCAACCAGCAGTAAAATTGCCTCCTTGCCAGTAAGGTCAGTAGCTGCAGCTCCAAATTCACGGGGGAAAACATGCAGGAAAATACCGCTTTTGTGCGGTCACTCTTTACCCTCCAAGTGGCATTGAACTGCCTGCATGGGGTCTCAGCCAGGTGGGGAGGGAGAGCGTCTTTCTTATGACGCCAAAAATTTACTCCGACTCTTTGTCCGTGTACTTAAGTAGCGCCAGGGTTGAACTGGGGTGAAAGTGCAATGATAATCAGAATGACCTGATGTGAAATAATCTCCTCTGCTTTACTTCACGTTTTTTGTTAGCATTCAGATTTTAATTAAGGTTTTCATTTATTACCTATTGATCTTTGATATTTACCCATGGTCTTTTTTTTTTTTTTTTGACTGATTTGATCTTGCTAGATAGGAATTAAATACACAGTTAGTCTTAGGTTAGCTGAAACGGAATAGTTCAGTTAATGAATGATTCGCTGATAATACTAATTGCTCAGTTTGCTGATAGACTCCAGGAACCACTGCAAGATAAACTGATATTTATAACAGGTGTCTGAAGTTGGCAGATGTTTAGGGAGAACAAGCAGATAAGCAGGACTAGGGAATTTCAGAAAAAGTTAACCTTTTTCCTTTCTGGGCCACGCAGGCCTCGCCTGAGGCGTCATTGCTAGAAAAATGAGGCCATTGTAAGATTTATTGGCTCAGTGCAGCATTTATTTAGTGACAGTCACAAAAGGTAATTGTGTGAGCATGTGCAGCCTGGAGTGTTTAATTGCCTCTGCGCCAGGGCTCCCGTGCGTATATGGGGATGTACTTCCCCAGATGTATTAAGTAGTGTCTTTCTCAATATATAAAACACCGAGAATATAGCGTTAGCAAGCCTGCAGCATTGCTGGAGCAAAATGATTGTGTGTGTGAGGGAAGCGGTGCAAGGGGAAGGGGCAGCGGAGCCCCAGTTTGGTGCTCATTTTATCCCTACACAAAACATCTCCTGGGACCATCATTTCTGGTGACTCCGTCCTGTGGAGCAACAGCCTTCAGCAGCAAAACAGGCACCTACATGCCTGCCAGAAGGTGCAAGTCAGCCAGGACCAGGAAGAAAAGGGGGTGGGGTGGATGTGTGTGTGTGAGAAGAGGACAAAAATTTCAGTTATTTCAATCCCAGGTGATTTCCCTTTTTTTTTTAAAAAAAAAAAAAAAAAAAGAAATCACAACTTTACTTCTATTCTCTTCTTCCTGCCTGTTTTCCCTAGAGAGAGTTATCTTTTCTTTCCAAGTTTTCCTCTTTTACAAGCACACTTTTTTCTTTTTGGCACTGAGAGAAGAGGAAGAAAAGAAAATACGTAGGAGGAAATGAAGGAGAAAAGAATAAGCACAACCTGAAAAAGCATTTACTTTCTTTATTGCTGCCTAAAAGCAGGAAATGGTTTTTAAATACTTTTTTTTAATATAGAGGTCATTCAAAGTCATTTTTCAAAAAATGCCTACCAGCTCAAGCAATTGCTTCTGCATCTGTCATGTGAGTGAGTAACAATGAGATGGTAAAAACTGGCTGCCGTCATAATTTTAAAAAATAAGGTGATTCTCAGTCACATCACTTTTTGCTTTTATATAGCTTCTTGATTACACATTATGATATTGAATACTAGTTTTATTTATGCCTTCTGAACTTAGAAGTGTGTTACTAGATTAAACTGTTTGGCCCTGAATGTGGAGCCAGGGAGCAGCAGGGGCTGCCTAACCCTGCAAGGAAGCAGCACCTGTTGATGGAGGCAAGCCAAACCATCACCTGGCATCCTTGCCCTCAGGACGAGGGGAAGAAAACAACCCCCCACCAACCCCCCAAAAAACCAAAACAAACAAACAAACAAAAACAAACCCTCAAAAACCACAAAAAAAACAAAAACAAAAAAAGGTTGGGTTTTTTAATGTGTTTTGGCTTGGGTTGTTCTGGGTTTTTTTCCAAGACTCTGGCAAGGAAGGGAGCAGGCTGGGGTGCCAGGGCTGAGCTTGCTCTGCCACAGCCTAGCCAGGAGGGACAACTTGGGACCATGCCCAAAGGCAAAGTGAAGCTCAGCCGGGGGGTTGTTAGCAGCCAGGAGGGCTTCTGAGGATAGCCAACTCTTTTCAGGGTGGAAATGGGAAAGCACGGCATACTGATAATCAGAAAGGATCTGGTTTAAGACCTAAAATTAAAAGCGATGTATTGCTGTAAAATGCCGAGTCTCAATTTTCCTGTGACATGTAGGATTCGTTTCTGGCCCTGTGGTTTATGAGATAATGGACTGTGTAACTGTTCCTCATCTCTGTGACTAACGGCTCCTTTTTGGCACACGTCCTGGAACTCAAAGCAGTGTAATTTTTAATTCTGGATATCACAACTAATTATACTATTACAACTAGCTGTAATATTACAACTAACATTATTCATCTTAGCCTTGGTTGTCCTTTCCCATTTGTAAATCCTACTACTTCTGCACAGATTAAATTCTGAGGCTATTAACACTTTGATTACGGTTTAGTCATATTAAATTATCCCTTGGTAGTAAGGCTGTCCTGTCAACCACTATGATACCTACGATTAATTGAAAAGATAACTGGTAGTTTGATGCAAAGGCTGTGCCTGGGTGGGATAGCAACCGCCGGGGAGCCTGGTGCAGGCTCAGGTATACCCTTCCTCCTTCCTCGCAGTGAGGCTGGAGACAAAACGGAGTTGGGCTATAAGCGGGAGCAGGATTTACACCCGTAACAAGGTTGGGTGGCTGAATGCTGAAGCATGATTAGGTATTTAAGGCCTCTCGGGTGACATAGGAGGGAGAAATATCATGACCAGGGAATCGAGTTACTATCAGATGTTCTGCTTAAAACTGAGTCACCATCTCTACATTTTCAAAGGGCCTCAGGGAAACCTCACAGCTCCAGGGGGCAAAAATCATTGTGTTTGAGTGCTTCAGCCCTGACATACGACACCACTGCCCACCCATGTGTGTGGCCTTTCAGGGCACTTTTTACCAGGGTGTTTAGGGGTCCCTGAAGGTTGCGTGCCACAGAGCCTCCTATTACCAGCAGAAGGGCTTTGGGGTAACTTCCAAATATATGTCACACCTGTATTGAACAGCCCCAGGGGAGCAGCTCCATGGCTAATTGCCTTTTTGGCAGCTGTTGCCCGTGGCTGGGAGATGCCATGGAAGGGCTGCTCGCCATAGGCATGGTGTGAGCCATGCCTGCGTTATTTATTTCTCCCCACACTGGGATAGACAACGAGCTACGATTTTCTTTTCCATAATTATTGATACAGTGGCTGGTAAATGCTTCCTTGTCTTCTCACTAGTCTCAAAGGTTAGCTTGTTAACGAAGAGGTTTTCAGATATTCGCCACCGGTGTCCCCTTTGGGAGGGAGCAGGGTGTCTTCTAATAGTTGTTTGATGCTGTTCACGTGGGCAGGCAGCAAGATAACAAGGCACATGATTGTCTGCTTTGCTGATCAGAGTCTGTAATACTTGCTCACTTGGTACTACACATTCAATTCCTGACAAACCAAAAGGCATTTGCCGTTTTAGCTGATGCTGTTTTTACCCCGACGCATACCAGTTGGGTATGGTTTTGTTGCATCTAATTGCAAATGATCTTTGATTTTTTTTTTTTCTTTTATCTCCAGAGGCATACCTTTTGGAGTGCCGGAGCAGGCAATAGGATTTCAAAGCATTTGGGAATGCCAATTAAGGCTTATTTATGTGATCATTCAACTGCCTGAGAGCTCAGTGCCTGCCAGAATACACTGTGGCCTTAGAAGAGGAGCAGGGAGGTTTACATGATGATGGCTACTGTTCTCAGTAGTTAAATACCTCAGCTCAGTTTTTTGCACCTGCAAAAAGTAGTGTGTCCATCCTTACATGGAGGCTGATGCATTTTCATGTTGATTTTGTCTATACTAATTTATGTTATTGCACATAGAACACAAAAAGAAATCGCAAGTATCTCCAAAAGAAGAAACATTATTTTGTTTTACTAATATCCAAATATAAGAGCATTAACTTAGGTTTCTGCTGATTTATTTGTTAGTTCCACTAAACCAAACTGGGCAAAATTGATTTGTGGAGTTGGTGGGGTTTTGTTTGGTTGGTTTTTGGTTTTTTTACTATCTGAGCATTGGTAAAACTTTTTGACTGAAAAAGGGTAGGACTTAGGAGCTCTGTTTCCAACATTAAATGTCTTGTATTTTAGACATAGGCTCCACTGTTCAGTCCTGGGGCACAGTTACCCCAGCGCATCTTCTGGCCCTCAAGCAAGGCAGGAACGCATTGCGCATCTTTCCAAACTGTACAATCCTTGCATGTGGCTGAAGGATGGCTTCTGCTGCCAATGTGTTGGAATCTTCCCTCTGCTCCCCTTCCTGGGGGGTGGGCCCGGAGCTCACAAACTCTGCTAATCAGCTCCTTCCCTCCTATTCTTATTCTTATTAGTTGTTATTTTCCCAGAAAACGTCCTGAATTTGGGTTTAGCTGGGTCCTGTTGCCCTTTCCCTTGTGGCAGGTGAGCAGAGCAAGCCTTTGCTCTTGGAGGCTGGGAGAAACTGTTGGCCACACTGTGCAAAACAAAGTGAGACTTTGTCCTGAGGGATTTAGCCTGATGTATATGAAGCTCACACGTTCTATAAATAAGCAGACTGCATATGTTGGGGCACAAAAGTAGGAGGATAATGTCAGAAGATATTTACTGCTTGCCTAAGGAGCCGTCAGTTTAGATGAAAGCTTTGTGGTCAGACTTTTCCAATGAGCTCACTTGCATGATTGAGGTCAGCTCTCATTTAGCCTCTAAAATTAGCGTCGGGGCTTCTAGGCAAACAGACTGTTTTGGGTGCTAAACAGCTTTGACAGTCTGGCCATAAAAGTCCCAGTAAGTGTTGCTGAGTGATAAAAAAGAAAATCTATTGTTTATGGAGTTTCTCCAACAGGAGTGGACCTCCTTTGGAAACATGTGCCTCACACCACCTGCTGAGGTCTTGAAAATCTACTTCTGCCTTGCACACAGGTAGAGCAGACATGGAGATATATACAGACACATACAGATAGACACATATAGATAGATATATAATATACACACACAGATGCAGAGCTCCTCAGCTGAGTGGCTGCTGGAGCTGTAGTTATTGGAGCTGCTGAGCACTCAAGTGATATAAGATTGAATGCAAGAAGTCAACTCTGTACACCAGTTCCCAGCCATAAAACAAGCAAATGCAAGTGTAGCACTGCATCCTCTGGTTCTCCCCAGGAATGGCAAGGATTTAATTAAAAAAAAAAACAAAAACAAAACAAAAAAACCCAACAACAACAACAACAAAAAAACAGAATAGCATGCTTTTTTCTTCTCACTCCTGTTTTTGTTGTTCTTTGTCTTCTGTTTTTAGCTTTAAAAGCCTGAAGTTTTCCCTACAAAAAAAGGCGAGATGTATTTTTAGAAGACAATAAGGGTCTCATCAGGCTAGAGCTGGATCTAATAAGGAAAAGACTAATTGGGGTAGGGCAAGAACCAAATGATAATGTTTCACTTGTTATTATGAAAATTTCTCAGGAAGAGGAAAGAGCTGGGATTAATATAAAGGTCTCACTTGCATTTTGACTTCTTGAAGTCAAACAGAACAAGAAATGTTTGTTAAGAAATGAAAAATTGAAATACTATTTTTGAGTTTTTCATATAAAACACTTTAATCCCTTAAATGAAAGATCTAGAAAATATTTTTCCGTATGTCCTGCAGAAAGTTGGTCCTTTAGAAAATACCGAAAACCTCTTTCTTTATCTGTGTCAGATACTTCAGGTTTAATGTAAAAATCACAAAATTTGGTAATACAAGGGGCAGCAAATGAAACCAAAGACCTTCACTGACCCGCTCAGCAGTGAAGGATGCCCTGCCACATGCTGCCTAGTTTGTTGTAACTCATGCACAAGTATGCAGGACAGCACTGTGGATTTTTTTTTAATAAAATAATATTTTTTAAAAACGCCTTCTACATGCTGAGTTCACTATATGCACTAACCTAAGCCAAGTTTGCAAATGAGTGCTTTTTGTAGAGTGTATTTTCCTATTTGAAGAATGGAGTCAAATGTGCCAAGCCAGGATACAGGGTTTGATTCACCTGATAGCTCAATGTATTTTTGCAAAATAGTGCTAAATAAAGAGAGGTAGGCAGTTAATAGAGTTTTTTTGGGCTATAATAGGGAAAGCTGTAATTAATTCTTATTTCCTGTACCGGTGTTTAATAGGAAGGGAATTGCATGCAAACTTGATCCTTTAGTGTGCCCTCTTCCTTTTCTGGCCGGGGCGGGAAGCAGTTCAACGGACATGGACCCCAGCTGATCCATCGTACTCGTGTTATCTCGGGCATTTACAACAAAGGCTTTCTCAACAGCTGCCTCGAAATCATGTCCTTATGGACCAGTGCTGCAAACCTGAGAACTGATGGTCTGCAGGCTATTTCAAGGTTTTGGTGTCATTTTGGTGGGAAAGTGATCAAAACAACCAAAGCTGTACCTAATTGCCAGCTAATGTAGATGTCATGTAAATAAGCAGTTCTTGAAGCAGAACTTTTGGCAGAAAGGCCCCTGGAAGGCTATTGACTATATCTGCAGGAGAATATGCAGGTTCATTAATCACTTATGAAAAGGAGTTGTCTTTTTTCCCATTAGCTAGAAGATGTATTTATAATTAAGACAAATGAAGAAAGGGTGGTTCTACAGCTTTCTTTATCACAGTAATGGAAAGTCAGAGCTTTATCTCAAGACTATACCCACCATCCATTGGGAGCTGAAGCAGGCACTGAGTGAAAAGACGGTGGCCTTTGATCATCTGTCAAAATTAAACCTCGCTGGGTAAAATTCAGTGTACTTCTTATTAAAGACATGCATCTGAGAGCTAAACATAGGTATAGGAGTCCTAGCCAAAAAAATCTGATCAGGGTATAAAAGCGAATTTTCACTACCACAGCTGCATGGAGGGAGTGGTATTGTATCAGTGAATGAAGTCCTGCAGAGCTCTGATAAAAATGATCTTTATGGAAACTATTAAATTGGGTTTGGCCATCTCGGGTTATTTTGTTGTTATTATATCTCTGTCAGCGATCACCCAGAACAAAGTTTTCAGACTTTCCAGGAAATTAACTGAAGATCAGTTACTGTGCTGTCTTCCAAATTTATGGCTCTGCAACTAACTACAGACCCAGACATACAGTGATAAATGATCTCTCATGTCTTCTAGCCCATCAAATAGAAATCTGCTTCCTTGGGAGTAGGCAAAATGAAATTGGTGCATTACAAACAAATTTATTAAAAGGTGCATTCAGTCTTTCAGGAAACATGAGGAATCATCAGTGCTTAGTAGGGAATGAATTTTTTTTTTTTTTTTGAGTATGAATGTATCTGAGAAACTCAATAAGAGGACCAGTATGGAGTAAGTTTACCTTCTGAATGTCAAAAGCAAAGGCCTGATCTGGAGCTGATTAATGGCTGCATAATCTATCAGTTCAGAATCAAGAAGCTGTGGGTTGTAGCTAAATTATTTGTAAGGTAATTTGGTTTGGCCTTAATGAGGGCTAAGGTTCCAGAGACCATGGAAAAGTCTATCAATCTCTCTGGCTCTGGAAGCACTTGGGGGTTTCTCTTATTGTATCATTGCAAATGCATTTGTTGTTTGTGAAATCTCAAGGCAGACAAGATTTTTTTTAAACTCTTTTTAATAAGTAAGACTATAACAGCAATGATGGAAAACATTCAACCTGGGATCTAATTTCTATTTCTACTTTTTGTACTGGGGGAGTGTTATCATGCACCCCCAAAGCTTTCTCAAGGGCAGGCAGTGAAGTGTATGGCGCTGAGGGAAGGTGAGCAGGGTGACGGTGGCAGTGCTGCCGGACGGGGCCCTCCCAGCCGCTTGAGGTCATGGTCCAGGAAAAAGCTGGACTAGTCATTTTGGCTGCCTTGGGCCTGCTATGCACTGACAAACCCAGTTTAGGGGGCAAAATGGGTGCCAGAATACAGTGGTGAATTCACCAGAGGCAGATGTAGAAAATCCTTTCATCCTCTTTAGTCTGCAATAGGAATGATCGAGATTCTTCCTTTGCACAAACTTAATGTTTAGCAAGTCCCTTCGTCTGTCTTGGGCCTTTCTTGCTGCAGATAAGGATAGGTGCTATGATGGGGTGAGAAAAAACTCCTGGTCACCTTAGATAGAAGGTACCTGAGGAACGTTACTCATCTGAAAGGTTTTGCTTGTACACAATTAAACCAAAGCAGGGATGTTTTGCTAACTGGTGGCTACTGAATAGTCACAGTGCTTCCTGCATGTTTCCAGCCTTCTCCCATACAGCACTGTACTGGTCCTTCATCTGCCCAAACTCTTTAAAATTTTATCAGTTGTTCCTGACCCTCCTGTCAGCAGTTGCCAAGTAGCTCATCTATCGGATGCCTGTTTTGTACAGACGTGTACTGGAGATGTAACAAAAGCAAAATGCCTCCCCCCATCACCGTGGTGCCAGAGACGTCCAGATACCTGGATTTCTCAAAGGTTTTCCATCCCTGCAACAAGTCTTATTGTTTGTATAGGGTTGATTCCAACTCTTAATTTCCTGACTAGAACGTAGGTTTGGGCCAGTTTTCTTCATGTGAATAAACGTGGTGATTACTAGGCATGAATGACGCATCTTAAATTCCTTTGTGGAATTATTTTTGCATTGCTAAAGATGGCATAAGAGCATCCTGTGGCTGTTTGCACACCTGGTTCATCCCACAATTATTTGCTGAAGGGCTGAGGATCTGGTATAGTGTCTATTTAAGACAATGCAAAAGCTTGCAGTGGGTTCAGTGAGCATTGCTCTCAATTGAAATTGCTTTTGTCAATAGTCTTTGCTCCTTTCCTTCAGCAAAAATGTTGTAATTTTTTAATATGGGGAATCATCTGTGTTCTTTTGCTGTAGCACTGCCTGTTTACCCTGTTGCTTTGCTTCCACTGTTTTCTTACCGATATTTAGTTTGTTCACGTTTCCAATAAATTCCTCCAGGACCTGCTCTTTTGGGGCTAGTTTTCAGTCTGCTCTCTTATTCCTTTCTCAGTTAGCAAATCCAGCTGCTATATTTTTTTCCAGTCGCTTATTCTGCCTCATGCTATTTCCCAGGTTTTCTTCCCCTTTCTCCCCTTTCCTCCTCCCTCCATGGAGAACAGTGCAGGGGCCCAAAGCACAGGTGAGACCTGTGCTGTGCCTTTGCTCCTTCTCCCTTTCTGCTTTCTTCATCGTTTCCTACTGATATTCCCCTGGAAAGGAAATAATAAACAGAGAAGGAGCCAGGGAAGGAGGCAGTACGGCTACACTTCTAGAAATGGGAAGGCAAAGGTACGGGGTGATGGATGCTCACCTGAGCTCTCCTTACCAGTTTTGTTGCTTTGTGCTAAGCATAACCGCCACACTGTCTGAATTTTGAAGAGGGACAAAGGGGTTCACCCAGCAAAACCAGGCAGTTCTAGCCTTTATGTTCGCAAAGCAAGGCTTCAAAACGTAAATTAAAGCTGTACAGACCTCTGGACAGTGCAGGCTAAATGAGACAGCTATGGCAAGCTCCTGGGCTTCCCCGCAAGCGTACCAGAAGAATTTTGGGTCTCCTGTCCCAGAAACAACAAGTTGAGAAATAGACTCAAAGTCAAGATTTGTATTCATTCATTCACTTTAATGGGTTGTGGTTCTAAAATAGTTTGGGGTTTTTTTTATGATGATGTTCTGAATTTTCTTTTAATGGTAGTGTTATGGTACTTACTCTGGAAAGGTATTTTTAGCTGTTTAGACACCTCAATATTTCAGGGAGCTCTCTTATTTCAGAAGGAAACTAATTCAGTGTTTAACTCAGAGTGGTATCTTTTGCAACCTGTTTTTAATGGGAAAAGCGAAGATAAATTCAGTATAATGCAATTCATAACAATAATATACAGTGCCTTCTTTCATCCTTTTTTGGGGCAGACCTGCCAGCCAATGTTACATAGAGCTCTCTGGTGGGAAAAGGAGATGCAGAAAGTGCTGCCATCAGTCTTCGCCTGCACTTAGCTAGATCTGTTAACGTTCATGGAGTTTAATGGCAGGAAAGCTTTCCAAAGCCATTTGACTCCAAAAATTTGAGTTATCATCATTGTCGTATCTCGGTCTGACAGGGAAAATGATTTGTCGGTCAAAACGTCTCGTAAACATGCACATTTGATTCAATTTAATCAGTGGCAGTCCCTCACTCTGAATTCAGAAAGCTCATCCGCAAGCGAGGGAGGAATGAAATAGCAGGTAATTCACTTACTCCTGCACCGCCGTCCCATTGGCTCTGGATCGGTGGGGAACGAATCAGTACAAATGCCGGTTGCTCTGGGAAAGCGAGACTCTCCCAGGCTTTGGGAGCAGGTCCCCATTTTGGCTCGGTGCAGCCATCCAGGCATGGAGCAGGTTTGCTGGGACCTGAGGTTTGTGTTTCTGCACGGGGTTGTGCTGGGGTAGTTTGGTTTCAAACTCGTGGGGTGCCTTTACCATGGGGGTTGGTAAGAGACCTGCTGGAAAGGGGAAAAATGCAAGTAGCCTTTTCGCATGTACGACACCGGTTGGGGATGGGGCTGGCCCAGTGCCAGCTGACTATAAGCAGGATCTCGTTCTGCAAGCACTTGTGGGCCTGAGTAAATCTACTTGTGCTAATGGCCTTATTAAGCTCAAGCCTGTATACGTTACAAATCTACACAAAGAGAAATTAGAGCCCAGATTAGATTAGTCGCTAAAGGCTGTGAACGTACAGCTGTTTGCCAAATTGCACACTGAATTTCATTTTTGCGTAGACTTTTACTGATGGCAATTTGAAGGCAGTCATTAGAGCCATCAGCCTTTGAATGAGAAATTTCAAGGGACACTTCAGTATAAATCTGCTCCTCTACTATAAGAAATTATTCCTGATTTGCTTTGGGCTATGGAAACCAATTACATGAATTTTGCACAATAACCTGTTTCTCCCAAACAGGGGTAGCACTTCTGGCCACAAACAGACATATTTTTACTTCCAATTAACTGTCTGGGTGTGTAAACATAAGGAAGACTGCTTTTTCAACTTGAATTTAATAACCAGAAGATAGTTGGAAGAAAGAATCATCATTTACAGTTAGAATACAAGACTCTGGGCATCCTTATTCCCTTCCTCTGCAAGCCAGCTGGATTTATGAAAACAGACATACCCTGTCCCATTAAATCATAAATACTGCAGGCTTGATTCCTTACCAGCTCCTAGGCTCCAAGATTTAGGAAAGGGTGTGATACTAATTTTTAGAGCTAAACTTGACATAACTCACAGTGCTCCAGTTTTCTTTTAAACTTCAGCTGTGTTTTTTCTTCTATTCCAGATACTCCAGAGCTGCCCTGTAATCCCCAAACCCTGCTGAATTCACACCCTGGTGATACATAAATGTTAAAGGAATGCAACTGGTAATTCTGCCTGGCTGTTGAACTGCCTTGTGTACTCCTATTTCTAATGGCTTCTATCAATGTATGTGTTTTACGTCTTCCAAGCTACAGTGAAAATGCTTTAATCTTATTATTAGTATAAAAATAAGTCATTACTAATGCTTAAAGCAATTGTTATCTTCTCTCCCTGCCATTCTATGTTAATATCAGTATTTCTAAAATGAAGCTTTGTATATACGAATCGGGCCTCCCATGTCATTTGTTTGAAAATCCTGAGAGCATTTTCTTAAATAAAAAATGGGCAGGGAAGGAAGAGGGTCTTTTTATTTACCTTCAGATTTCCATCCTTTAGGACTTTCTTGCTGGGTGTTCTCAGGTTGCTGCTGCAATTAGAAGACTTAATTGGTTTTAAATGAAAGCTGAGATTCCTGCATTCCCCAGGAGCTGGAGTTTTCATTAAAACCACCACCCAATATCAGGAGACTCGCAATTAAATTGCTGAGCTGCCAACACAGTTGCAAAATGGTTTGCAAAGCCAGAGTGGGATAAATATGTCGGGAGAGCAGGCTCTCAGGTGGCGTAAGCTGCTGCAACTGCTTCTGCTTTAGCTGAGCTCTGGATATTTGCTGAGAGGCATGGCACTGCTCAAACCAGATACAGCCAAGTATAGATGCAGCCACAGTGTATGTATTTGAATGTTGCCTGTGTGAAGGAAAGGCCATATAATTGCTGCACAAGAATTTTTGTTAAGCCGTGTATGTAAGGGCCTGGCTGGGAGGTGGAAAAATGGACTGTGAAAGCTTCAGTTGCATCTTCTGGGACTCTTGCAAAGGTTAAGCCTACTGCAAAGCTTTTCTTTCCAAGAAGTAGTAGCATTGGTAAGGCAAAAATAATAATACGTGCTATGTCTCCACCCTCCAAACTCAGCTGAGTAGAAAAGGAGTGCATCATATCAACTTTTCTCCCAGTTGCTTGGCTTAGTTCAGTGATGTTAGCACAAAGTGGGAGAAGTTGTGCCTGCCAGGTTGGGACGTGGTCTGATATCTAACCAGCAGGAAAGAGCTTAGGATTTGCTGTGGGGGGAGAGAGGTTTTCCTTTGTTAACTGCTCTTGCATCTCGCACTGAGAAGAGCATCAAAGTTTAAAAAGAGCAGCCTAGCAGAAAAGTGCTGGTATGTCAATAATGTAGATGCGTGAATCTGTGATCCAGGTGGCCAGATGCATCTTCCCTTGATGTGGTACTGAAGGGTTCAAGCACAATCAGAAGTTCATTTGGAATTGTGACAGTCAGAAGTGAGGAACATTGGTATGCCAAAAGGAAGAGCCATCAAGAACCAAAATTAATTGCAAAATAGACACACAGTTTTTGCTCTTTTGGGCTGTCTTCTCCTTCAGTACCTTAAAAAAGGGAGTACCTTGTAGAACCGAAAGCCCTTATACCCACCACAAAATATCAAATAAATTCTTTCCCTTCAGAATTAGGAAAAAAATCCTTCCAGGTTTTGATCAAGAGAAAGCTGTGCAGGGTTCTGTGGTCCTCTCCCGTTAGCCCTGGCTGAGAAGGCGCTCGGGCAGGGGCCTGTCCTTTCCTCCAGGTGCAGTCTGCCGAGCTCCCATCTTCCCACGGGCGGTGGTCCTTGAGGCCTTGCCACAGAGAAATTTCAGAAAGGTCAGTGTCTGTCCCAATAGTTGCTATTTTCCTCCTTTTAGGTGCTGGAGAAAGTTGGTTTTTTTTTAATAGGCCAATATTTGGAATAACTTGTGATTTCAATTGTAAACAAGCTTGGTGTGATTATGTAGCAGCAGCTGCTGGAAAACAAAGCAATTTATCCTACAGGTCCTATCTCCAGGTCTAGCAGGCCTCGAGACCAAGCTTTCCTGGGAAGAACCACCACTGGAATAGCAGCCAGGTTTTTTTCTTTTTTCTTTTTTTTTTTTTCCCCAGCAGCAGTGCTACTTTTCTAATTTAAAAGCAAAACCTGTTCTTTTGCTTCACATCGTGCGAGTTGCAGAGACAGCGTGCAGGAAGATGGGCAGAGACTGGGAGCACTTTCATCTTAATGGGGCTCCACATGTGTGCGAACATCCCGGAGGGAGCCCTCTCGGGGAGGGGGAGAGCTTCAGAGCCCACGGCAGTGTGCAGTGCCGATAAGGAGATGAAACAATAGCTGTGACACCGAGAGCCTTCGCACAATTACTTGGTGAGGATGTTACAGAGTCAAGTGCTTTGCGCGTTTGCTGCACGGAGCAAATCCGCTCACTTCTGAATGGTTAACTCTTTCTCTTCCTTTATTGTGTAATTTAATGCACAGCTTTTAAGGGCACCCGAAGTTGTGAATGCCAAGGGAATAGCACTTGTGTTTCTTGTTACTTGCAATGGCTTACATTTCCCTGCAAGTTCAGAGCTACTGTGAGACCTCTAAAACACTGCAGTGGAGCCCAAGCCCTGAGCCTGTGTGAAGATTTAGTGATGCACAAGTTGTACTCTGGCAGAGATGGGAAACCTGAGATGTCCTTGCTTGCGATCCAGAAGTGGAGCCAAGGAACTGTTCCCAAACTTCTTGTATTATTGATGCCTCGTTTCCTCATTAATGCCACAAAGATTTATGTGAAGGGACTTTCACAGTGCTAATGGAATTATGCACCTAAATCTCCCCCGTGCCGATGGCAGAGACTGCTCCGATTCTATGCTCTCACGTTAGTGCTGGGTGAGTAATTGAATTATTTGTTAGCTAGCAAAAGTAAAAATCCTTTCCTTTTAAGTTTTATTTTTGTTGGTAGTGGTGAGGGCTTTTCAATACCTTTTACTTAGGCTTGAGTTATATAACTTGAAATACAAATTGAAAACATTTTGATCATTTTTCCCATTCCAATGCCAGTGATGGTCAGTGGTTTCAGTCAATCAGCTCTGCGTTTTTTTCATGAATAAAACGATATCCTGCAACATTTCATCTACCTCTATGTAATGCACAAAATCTGCCTGAAAGTGCATCTTTGAAATAGGTAAGTTTCCCATTAGCACTAATAGCAATTACATGCTTGCACCGGTGAAGTCCTTAATCCAAATGTGCATCACTGGCTGAAGGCAAGGAAGACGTTTACTCCAGTGCATAGGAAATGACCTGTGCTCCTCTCAAAGTCCAAGCTGAGAGAAGCCCAGCAATCTCATCTTCTAAGATCAGGCAGACATTGTGTTTCTTGAGGCCGTGGCAAAGATGGGGCATGAAAAGACCCTCCGAAGGGGACATGAGTCTGAAAATGCACAGAAGCCACGTAGTCAGAGGCTGTATCGGAGGGATGTGGGCCATTTTTGGGGCACACAGACTGAGCAAGGTGCGATAGGCGGGGGTGGGTGGTCAGGCTGTGCACTCCTTCCCTTGCCTTGTGGTAACTCGGGCAGAGGCTGCATCGAGTTAAACGAGCATAGCGGGAGCTGTCAACTTGTGCATGCCTGTGCCCGCTCCTGCCGGGACTTTCACATCGCTTCGAATCTGGTTATGATTTTGCTGAAAATCCTTACCCATAGCCTCACTGCTGCCATTTAATTTCCTAAAATCCCCTTGCATTTGATATCTGTGCCAGTGCACGGAACTGCACTGGTTGAGCTTGGGGAGGATAAAAGGAGCAGCACAGTCGCTAGTGCTGAGCAGGACTGACTTCTGGTCTAATGAAAATGACTGTGAAGGAGTAGGAATAAATCTGAAAGGAGCCACTCTTAAACCAAGATGGGTGGATACAGCTGGGGCTGGGTAGCCTGTTGTGTGAAACCACTTTTACTAATCTTGTTCAAGTGTGTGCACAGACAGCTGGGAGTGATTTATTCATTGTAATGGGCCTGATCCTGTGAAGCTGTGAGTGTTGCTGGCAAAGGTGACTGGGTCGGCTGTTCCATGCAGTAGGAGAAGAGGCTGTATCTACAGGAAAGAGAAATACAAGTTCAGGACACTGGAAGTATGAGACTCTGGAGGTTAATGATATAAAACTATCATGTGTTTGGGGGGAGAAAGTAAGCAGGAAACGGGAGCCTAAATTAGGCTACAGTGCCCTGGGCAAAACACTCAGGTTATAAATATTCTGGTAGCATTTAGAGCAGGGCTGGCTGTGCTGATTGCTCTTCACTGTCCTTGACAGTATCGGGGTGTTATTCATGCTAGTATTGTGCTTTGCTGACAAAACCACCCGGAGTATCTCAGAGGTGTGGGAGGAGGCTGTGCGTGGGTTTGGCAGCAAGACTTCTGAATATGCTGGTGAGCGAGGAGGCTGCGCCCTGCTTGCCACCGCAGCCTGCAGCACTGCGGGACAGGAGCGGTGGGTTGGGTTGTGAGCGTTTAATTGTTCAGCCGGTGCCAGGGATGCTGGTTTTAAAGAGCATCTTCTCAAAGGAGCCAGACCTTCACACGAGATCACCTTTGTGATCAAGCTGGCACCGGGGCTTGAAAAGAGTCATTGCCACTCCTCCCCAGCCCCAAAGCTGACACGTAAGGGAAAGCGAGGCATGAAGAGGAAGATGTGGGGTGCTGAGGCCCCAGCCGGGTGGAAGAGCTGAGAGCAAAGCAACAAAATGCTTCTCATTGTCAGGCTTAAAGCACAGCAGATTTCAGCCTTCGAAATCCCACAGCAATTGCTTTACAGGAGCAAAATAGTTACTGCTCCAAGGAGTCGGCGCCTGCAGTGAGCTCCACCTTTCCCTCCCTCTTTGTCATGGCCCTTTTCTCAGGAGGACCGAGGTGCAAGTGGAAGTTGCCAGCTCCCACAGTTTGTGATAAACAAGACCAGGCACTGGTCAGTGTTTTCTAGGCTGCAATTTATGGGGTCACTGGGAATTGCTGCATTGCTGAGTGCAGTCAATGCACTTAACAGCACAGCATTGCTTCTAAAGGATCCCAGCCAGCTGCTCCTGTCTGCTGTGGCATACAGAAATGAAAAGTGCAATCCAGCCTCTGGTTCAAATGAAAATTCTCTCTACCCTGGAATAGCTCTACCCTGGGATATGCCTTAAATATGATAGTAGGGCTGCTACGCCAGGGAGTATGCTTTTTTATTTGTAATAAAAAGAACTTTATTCCTATCATAAAAAAGTTTAGTGCAGAAAGTTAACTAAGGTAATGTTTTTAGAAGCTGAAAATATAAGGAACTCAAATAAAAGGCAACAGTGATATTTTTTTTTTTTTCTTTTTCTTTCTTTCTTTTTCTCCTCTTTTAAAGCCCCTGGGAATTAATTTCCTGGTTTCATTGTTGTAACTCCACACCTAAGTAATTCATTTGTATTTGTGTCAGTCCCACGTATGCTTCCCTAAGTATTGCATGCAATCCAAACTAAATGGACAGTTAAACTAAAGATGGTACTGAGCAAATCAGACTGCAAACCATATATATAGGCAAGAATATAGCCCTTTGCAAGAGCTCCACTGTGTCATCAGTTGTTCTCTGCCTGGCTGCAATGTTTTTCTTGGATCATTTATACAAAAAGGCCACTTTGATTTTTGTTTCCATACATGACATATTATGAGACCAGCGCTGATGTCCCTGTGGTGTCAGTTTAAGTTTTGCTTCTTTTTCTAGCTGATATATTGGGCTGATATATTTGCCCTGTACGAAGAATATATGGAGCTAGGACATGCAGGGCAGACTCCAGCCCTGAAATTTAAGGGCACTTGCTCTGAGTTTAAATGTGTAGGGTAATGGTTACCAGAGAGGGAGCATGGCTGGTCAGCCAAGTCTGATATTTCTCAGGTACCAGTCTCCTCTGGATGGGGAACATTTTGCAGACTTAGATTATGAGCATTGCTATGTCAGTGATTGTCATCTACTTGATGACAACCTCACCTATGCGTGTTTGTCCAAGCTGTGAGTTTGGTTGTTTTAGAGCAATATGAAGGAAAATGAGTTTTGAACCCCAGAATTGTGTGAGCTTGTTTGCAAAGAGGAAGATGTGAGTAAGTTAACTGTGTGTACTTCAAGCATTTGGGGTTTGCTTGGGATTTCTAGCTTCAGTAAATGAACTCACTGAAGGAATGGAGCAGTGCTTTCTCCCACTACCTGATCTGCATCTCATGTAGTAAGTTATCTTCCATTTTGATGTTTACATTTCACTCTGTTAATGCTGTTGGACAAAACAGTGACTTCAACCAACAAAGCTGAGTAATTTAGGGAGAATTTTCTGGGACCCTCTGTCTGCTCATTCCCAGTTGTGCTGGTGTCACTGTTGTGGCTAAAGTCTATACTGAGCAGGTAGCCTTAATGGCATTCAAAAGTAAGACTTCTCATGTTAAACTCTAGGTTTTGGCTTAATAAATCAATAACCTCTCCACTAATCCCATTGTTTAGCCAATCAGGACTTTAAACCAGGCTATTTCTGTAAAGGAGCAGTGTTTTCTGGACATGTCTCTTTGCAAGAAGATACAGGAGTCACTGTCTGTTTATGGCTGAGTTATCGTTATTTTTAGGGTTAGGGTTCGTGCTGGGAGAACAAGAAGCTACAGCATGGTTGGAGTGGGACTCTGAAGGGGTTCCCAAGGGAAGTGTGTGCTGAAAGGGGCCTGGGCTGTGAGAAACTTTCTGGTTGGTGTGTTATAGTTGTCTTGGCCAGGGTCGGGGAGGAAAACCCCAAACGGATACCTTACTTGTCTCTGACTCCCTCCTAATCACAGTTGCTTTTGGGGGCAGATGCATCCCTTTCCTAGCGCACAATTTCCAGCTCCAAGGAAACCATTAGCAATTTTATTAGAGTATACTTTGAAATGTATCATCTATTCATTATTATCTTATTTTGAAGGAAATGGGCCATTCATGATTTTGAAATCACAAGCTGTAATGATTTCTCTCTCCATGAGAATTCATTAGGTTTTATTTCATCAGCTATCTAATGCACACTATGATCTTTCCAAACAGCAATTGCAATTGCACAACAAGAAAAACAGACTCTGTGGACATAAGGAAAAACACCCTGGATAGCAGTCTAGACAGTTCAATTCTGCAAAATCAAAAATCGGATACCGATAGTTTAGGTAAATTGAAGCTGAAAGAAAGCAAAATCACTTTGCAGACCCAGGATAAACGAAAAGCCAATCTGAATATCAAATTGATCCTGCTCCAGGGGAGAATAATTTGGCGTGGTGTATTTGCCATCTCTGAATGTGTTGCTTACAGACAAATTAAGTGGTGTGCCTGGAGGAAAAAAAAGAACAGGAGGTGAACGTAAAGTCATGAGGAAATAAGGGTCTTGATCCAAATGCAACCCTGAGATCATTTTGGAGCCGATATGCTTCTAAGGGAAAGCAGCACTGTAAGCTGCAAGGTTTTTCTTGGTAGGAGTCTTCCTTTATGCAGAAATTATACAGCTATTGACACCACTTTTAGTACGGCAGCTCAGGGACAGCTTTAATGAACACAGGGCGAGTAGGAATGAGTGTATGAGAAATGAAGAAAAAATATGCAGTAGAGGGGACTGGGGGAATGGGTAGTAAGAGGCATATCCTGGCCTCAGTGGAGTTACTGGAAATTTTGTCATGAATGTCCAAAAAATGAGTGTTCTTTTATTTTTTTTCCTTCTCTTTTTTTAATAATGATGGTGTTAAAGTGTTTCTATGGCCAAGTAGCCTTCCTCAAATGCTTGGAGTAGCTGGATTCATCACTGAACCCACCGCCCTGAGAGCCAGAACAGGAACGGTTTCATTCACGAAGTCTTGCTGCCAGGTCTCATTAGTGAAGTAAGTGTTCTCTTTTCTCCTAATTACCCTGTGTAGACATCCCCGGTGCTGTTCAGCTTCGGTTTGTGGTCCCTTCAAGCTAAGTGCAGCTTCATACAAAGCTGCAGCCAGCCTGTTTTGTAAGATGTGCAGGATAAGAAGGCACAGACCTGCTGGGTGGGTGCAGAGCGTAAATGCAAGGGTTAAATGAGAAAGCGGGGTGGCAGGAACAGGAGCGGGAGATTGTACCTGTTAGTTACCATTGGGTCTCAGGGGAGTTTTGCCAACAAATTCCATTAAAATGAGAGTTTCAACCTTTAAAAGTACAATTCAGTGGCTTGTTTCGTTAAACAAGCTAGCAAAGATTGTATATTAGTCTCTGACAGGGCTACATTTGGGTGAAAATCATGCTGAATTATTTATTTTGTCATTAATGTCACAGAAACCACAGTAAAGAGAATTATATGGGCTGCAAAAGTGAGCAGCACTAAGTCACATTCAAACAAATGGAATTGTTATTCTTCAATACCAGTCGCAGGCTGCAGCTGCCTAATGCATCCAGGAGAGGATGAGAAGTGAATGGTAAATCAATGGAAAGGTTCACACCTGACTGACAGCCTCTAAATGATGTAAAGGGTCCCTCAGCACATGGCAGGGTTATATAATACATTAGCATTTAAGACCAGTGGAAGGACATGCAGGGAGGTGTTTTGGAAGTTTTGTCCTTGTAGCTGCAAAGCTCAAATAGCTGGAGAGGAGCATACCTGGAAAATGGAAAGCTCAAACCGTGCCTGGAGAATGAGAAAACAAAGAAATCTTAATTTGGCCAGACTAAATTTTGTCGATATTGGCCTTTGGTAAGCTCAAAAGAGGTCTTGTGCTGTGCAGCGCAGAGGACTGGAGGGCATGGTGCTCTCTGTAATACTCAAGGCAAGGAGGTGAACCCCGGGCCAGTTTGGGAGTTGTGGGCTCAGCTCTCTGTTGTGCCACACAAGAGGACATCTCTGTAAGCCACACCGTAAGAGCTTCCAGGACTCGGATGCTCTACCTACCTTTCAGCAGCTGTGGACATACCATTCAGGGCATCCTGGATGTTTACAGCTGTGTTCCTTCTTCTGTAAAACAGCCGCTGTTCCCCTGAATAAACATCTATGTGAACGCAAACAGAAGGGCATCCAGCAGCTGGATGAACAAAATTGGAAGTTGTATCTAGCAAATATGGGTGCAGGTTACAGTCACGTTCTCCCTCTGGTTCTGCAAGTCTGCATTATTATATATTCTCTTTAGACATGTGCACACGCTGTCTTGCTTGCGTGCGCGCCCTCTCTCTGAATTATGAAAAGTCTGAACTTAGCATTTCCAATCCCAGAAATGGGTCATAAATTGACCGTTGATTTGTAGCTGTTTGGTGTGCTCAGAAAAAAAGTTGCAAGGAAAAGAGCATAAATGTTTGTGAGCAGACAGATGGATATACCTTCTCCCTGATCCCTGTGAGCATGTTTTTAAATTACATCTGCTAGATGATGACCAGGAACGTAGGGAAATTCTTGATCTGCTTTTAACCCTGGTGGCGATCTCACGGGCTTGATTATAAAGAATTAGAACTTTCCCATTTATAGAGAAGCTGCCCACAGAAAGTGACCCATGAAGCTGTTTTATTCTTGTGGCTTCACATTAAATATGAAAATCTAGATAAAGAGAAAGCCTGTGTGTGTGTGTGTGTATGTGTATATATATATATTCTTTAGTACATGGCTGAAACTCTCTTCACTACTCTGCTTTTGTATTGTTGTTGCGCACCGTTGAATGTACACGGCCTCCCCAGCACCACTGTCTATCGACACCCTCCGCTTACCCAAAAGCGGTGAGGTTGAGGCACATCGGCTGCAACCCCTGCCCTCTCTCTGGGAGTGTCTCCTCACCACACATCAGGCTGGGAGAAATTGGGACTTGGCAGGGGTGGTGTTTGATTTCTGACTCGGTGGCAGACTTTTTGTGGGACATTAGGTGTACAGCGATTTATGCAGCTACATAAGCTATTCAGTTTTCTGTTTTGTCATCTATGAAATCAGGAGAAGTAGCCTGAAAATTACGGAGCGATGATAAATACTTTAGTGACTGTATGGTGCTGAGGCACAACTATAATGAGGTAACAAGACTGTGAAACTTTGGTTTATTAAATTCTTTCCTACTTTAACCATTAAAGTTTATGGCAACAGTATCGGAAATACATCTGGTTTTTTAAGAAGCTGAGGCATCATTTATTCTACAATGAGAAACAACAGCCAGTAGGAAGACGAAATTAACTTTTCATGCTACTTAAGTGAGGATGTGCCTGTCAGCTCATGAAGGTTGAGAGAGTTTGGGGTTTGCATGTCAGATAGTCCGTGGGGGGGTTGTATGGAAGATTCCACGGAATAAGCTATGTGCTGTAATGGTTGGATGCAGCCTTTAAACAGGCACATCAATCAGAAGTGACTTCTGACAGCGAGGAATGGGGTAATGAAATTAATTGCACATATTTTCTCAACAATAGAAAAAGTTTTAATTTAAAAGTATGATGGAGAAAATTCTGCTTTTTGTTCATGAATACTATTAAACAAACCCCTAATCTGATAACACCATTTGTTTAGTATCTTTAGACATTCCTCTGACTTTCTGATAGAGCTGTGAAAAGTCTCTCTTCTCTTCCCAGACTTTCTTCTCTTTTATCTACCACCCACTGGTCTCCTCACTTGATCCCATTCTCCCACCTGGATGCTCTGAAGTTCGTACTTGGTTTTGGTGCCTCCAGGCCATGGGATAGAAGGTAAGCACAGCACCAGCAGTGGAGAGCTGAGTCTTGTGACCTTTTCAGCAACCCCGTGTTTGATGAGAAGAGCCAGCAGACGGGAGAAGCAGGAGGGTCTCTTTGCAGCTACCTGGCTGGAAATCCAGAGTAGCTGCCTCTAACTATGAATTCAATGCGGCAACTTAAAACGTGTCTCCACTAGCAGCTGCCTTTCACTGGATTTACTTGACTGGGCTTCATTGTTATTTATTGTCCTACTAACTTCTGTGTCACTGTGTGCATGTGTATCGTACATCATGTGTGACACATCACTAGTAGTTATGTCGATGTGTTCTTTTTTTCCCCCTAAATCATGGACAGAGATACTGAGCAGCATTGGGGCCAAGATACAGCCCACAGGGACCTGTCAGAAATACTCTAGGGGATGAGGATTTCACAACTTGCCATTCTGCTTGAACGGCTGTCATTTAGTCATTTTTTGTTGAGAAATACAGCACGCACTGATTTGATTCTGCCCCGTGAACCCACAGGCAGAGTAGTTGCATGACGTACAGTTACTCAGTTCAGATAAGGTGTGATGAAGGAAAAATCCCCCAAGTACCAAGCAGAAAACTGACTCCACTCAGTAGTCTCATATATGCCATGGTGTTATAAGCCACTTATTTGAATAAAAATTTCTGGAAGATCATCTAAGCAGTTGGCTGGAAAGTTTGGTGTCTTGAAAATGCTGGAGTGGCTTTATTTCATTCAGGTAAACGATTATTTAGCCAAACAGCTTTAACAATAGATTGAAATGGCTTTTATATCCTGGGTTCTTCAGACATAACCCCCTGAGCTGGAACAGATCTGGCTGTGAAGGTGTAAGGCATGTGTTTGGGTCTGTTAACATCCAGGAAAGTTGTGCAAGCATACAGCTGTAGTAGGGTGGCATGCAGTGAAGAGAATGATTACAGTCCAGATTAAGGCAGCCAGGATAATATCACTGAAGTCACTCAGATTATTTTGTATTTACACCAATGTGAGTGAAAGCACAGTTTGCATTTTAGCCTAGAAGAGTAGCTCCTGAAAAAAAAATTTGAATACGCTGCACTCACAGATCTCCATTAACTGTAGAAAGGGGATTTAGCTGGGGATTACCCTGGGTGAAGCTACTACAGGTTTTGATCTTACTCTAGCATTGTTACTTCCCTGAGTAATTACTCAGTATTTATACAGCACTTTCCTTTCCTGACGGATAGAAAAGCTTGTTTGCTATAGCAACCCCAGTGGGGACTCTGCTTCTCAGGGACAGAGCACCTTCCAGCAGATGCACACCAGTATATAACATGAACTTTGGAAATTGTTGGTGGTTTAGAGCAAGAATGCCAAAACAGAAAATAAGGTATGCTACGAACTCATTAACTAAGATTCCTTTGTAATCATCTTCAGTAATGCTTTTGTTTCTCCTGTTGTTTTTGCTTTCTTTTGTCTATGCATGCACTTTAAAAAAAAAAAAAATCTTTAAAGATTTTCTTGAAAAAGAAAAGAATACAGATGCAGGTGGGTAGATGTTGAAGGATATTTTTAGCCTAGTGTTTGACAAAGATGTTGTTAGCACTGCCAAAAACAACCGAAGGTGGGAGTGGATCCGTGTTTCCCTCAAAGGAAGCTGCTCTGGGGTTGGTGGTGATCCAGACCAAAAAGCTGCTGGATGCTTGCTTGGGCTGTCTGCAGAATTTGCCATCAGTGATTTAGTTTCCTTCTCAAGCTGAGCATGTTCAGAGAAAGGCAAGGAATCCCTCATCTTTTGGTTGACCTCTTTTTTTGTCTTTCACAGAAATGTTGCTGCTGTTGCAAAAGTCACAAAGGTTGCCACTTCCTGATGTGTCAGTGCGCAGAGGTGGGCTGAAAGCAACTTCTGCCTTCACTGGCAGATCCCAAATCCATTGTTCTGGCTCAGAGTTAGCCTGGCTGTTGAACAATGTATTGGAGTGATTTACTTGCTCTGAGAAAACAGACCTTCCTCTCGCAGGTGACTCTTCTGGTTGGAGCCGCTATGCAGGCTTCAGCAGTGGGCAGCTCTCCCATTTCTCTGTAATTTCAGTGAGGGAAGTGGAGAACATTGAATATTTTTCCAGCCTTAGAATTTAATAGCCAGCTTATAAATGATAAAGGGGGGAGGGCTCTTCTAGAAATGAAGAAGATGCAGGAAATCACGTATCACTTCACGCAACCATCCCCAGGTCTGATCATGCTCCCCTTGAGCTCAGCTGAGGTTTCACCATCATTTATGCAGGTACCCCTGAACGTGCATATCTATTTTCCTGGCAAGCTTTTGAGCTGTTCCTTGGCTGTATGCAGCTGCAGCACCTGGGGCAGGTTAGCAGCTGTGTGGATGGATTTGCAACAGTCTTTTGGGGCAAAGCATGCCAGATCCAAAAGCTCTTAGGCTTGGTAACAGCTACCATGATGCTCAGAGCTCTGGATCGAGCCCTAGAAATGCTAATAACCAGCTGAAAATAGAAGCAAACCCAGCTCATAAAAATGACTGTGAAAACAGGCCTGATGCATTTTGCTTAAAATTTGATCAATTGTCAATGTTTCGACTGGACAAAGTTTTTCATAATACTATCAGAATCTTCTCATTCCTTTGGGGTTAACTAAGGGCAAAAAGGAGATGATTCCTTTAAATAAACTTACAGATGAGAAAATAGGAGACACGACAGTTAAAACATTTTTATAAACAAACAAATAATAAAAAAAAAAACCAACCAAAAAAATCCACCAAAAGAACAAAAGAGAAAAGCCTAAGTATCAATGCCTTTGTGGAAGGCTTGGCCAGCAAAGATCCAAAGCAAATCATAATCCAGTAATCGGTGGCTTTCTGCACCACCAGTTCTGTTTCTTGAAGCAGTAAATTCACCTTTGCATCTCTGTTTAGAGAAAACCTCAGGGTCCTGCCTGCCTTTACTGAAGCATGAGTAACAGCAACAGGGGATGGCAATGGAACGGCATCTCCTTGGGCAGCATGGGCCATGGACCTTGCACAAGGTCTTCTGGGATGCTCTGCTGCAAAAAAGAAAAAAAAATCCATTATTTCTGCTTCATTTATTGTCAGCACATAAAGATAAGTTGGCGTAAGGCAGTGTTCAGAAGGAGTTAGCTTGGCAGTGTGGGCACACTGCAGTTAACCTTGAGGTACTGAAGCAAAGGTCAGGGTAAGATTTAAGTGGAGATTGAGAGGAAAGTAGAAGCAGGTGAGCCCTGCTTAGAGGAGAGCCTTCTTCCCTGTATGGGGGATTGGCAGTGATACGTTTCAGTTTACAGATATTGGGAGCCATAAGACTGAAGGCAGGGCTCAGGATAATGTATCAGCCCGACCTTAATCTGGAATTCATGGAGACCAGTGGTCTGGGTTAGGGCTTGCTCTTAGAAGCGTATGTTGGCTTTGGCAGGTCCTGTGCTGAAGAGTAGATCTAGCTATATTTGATGTTATGAGTATTTGAGATTGCAGGAATGAGGTTAAGAATAGTTTCAGACTTAGTGTTGGGTTGAAGGCTGGATAACACTTCTGTAGCATATGCTTTTCTTTTGGTAAAGGGCAAGACAGAGCAGCATGTGAGGGAATGTTAGAAATATTTAAAAAAAAAAAAAAAAAAGGTATTTGAAAGCAAAGAAACAAAACCCAGGCACAGTATTTCATTTGCACAGTCACAGTGAATCCTCCAAATCAATTTCTGACTGAACTGAACAGCTTCATCTTGTAGTTGAAACTATTTCAAAATCTACTCTTTCTCTCTCTACTGCTGCTAGGGACCCAACTGTGTAATGACGGCCAGGTTTCATCCGCGTGATTTTGGGAGCTCCACAGCTTATTACTGGTAGGACGCTTACAGAAAGTGCTCTGCATTTGTATTCCAAGAGCAGCTTCCCCAGCTGCAATCTTCTGCTCTGGAGTTGACACCTGTAAAAGAAAACCAAGTCGTAGCTTTTGATTTATCCATTGATGTAATAATTGTTTTCTCTGTGCAGTGGTGATGACTGGAAGAGACGCAAAGTGTTTGGTCTTTCCTGCTTGTCTGATAGGTTCTATTTTAAAAGGAAATGGTAAGAAGTGAGAGATCCCCACACTTCCATGCTCCTGCTGCAAATCTCCAGGAAAACTGATATACTAAATAGGTGTTGGCTTGTGCTGGAGTACCCTGTGACATTTTGTAAAGCCTGCTTTCCTGTAGAGAGATCTTTAATGCTCTTTTGCCTGCTGATAACCTTCCCTCTCCTTCTCCCCGCCTTTGGCATTATCTACCCTATGGAGGTGGCAGAACCCTGAAATTTTTACGATTTGTCTGTTTGTATGAGCTGTGGGAAATCATGCCCATCCACTGCCCGATCTCCCCATCCATGGGGGCAGGCTGGGTTGGGGTTGGGGTCAGGGTCAGGTCCCCTGGCTCCGCAGGGGTGGCTGCAGCCACCGCTTTCCCGGGACAGAGTCCTGGTAGAGCTGGGGTGGGGGTTTGAAGATGCCCCATACTTGCATATGATGTGACATAGACAGCCTGGTGCTATAGGGGGTTTTTTTGTCTCCGTCCTTGGGATTATGAGAAATGCAATGAAGGGATCTGCCTGCTGAGGAGGTTGTAGCTAATATTAGACCGGCCCTGATAAAAGCCACGCTTCCCTACTCCTGCAGCAACTCGGAGGCCGTGCTGCAGGCCATCATCCCCTGTTGCTTTCCCCATGCAGGCAAAGTGCACGGCCCCGGTGAAAGCCGAGCTGGGTCTGCAGCACCCTTTTTTTGGCCCTAAGCTGGGCTGGAAGGTGCTCTGCCACTGCTCGGGGCAGAGCGGGGCTGCTGCCTGCACCCATCCTTGCCTGCGTTCCTGCTGTCCCTCCTCACGCTGCTGCACCATTTGTTTTCTTGATGGGAAGAGTAATATTTTGTGACAAAGGTAGAGCTTCGTGACAGCAGCAGCAATTACTCTCCTTTCTGACTAGTCCTTCAAGGAAAATCTTTCAGATCTGACTCTCCGGGGGCTGAAATCAATGCCGGCGTTAAGCAAAGTGGCTTGGCTATTTGGATAAAATAGGCTAGTTTTGATAGTAGGGAGTCGGAGGATAAAGGGATTTCTCTTTCTCAGAATTGGGCAAAGAATAACAATGTAAAAAGCTGGACCAAATAGCTAACGCCAATACCTTCCCCCGAGGCTTTCTTTTGGTTCCTTTGTAGCACATCGACATAAAAGACTTAAACTCCAGTTTCTGAAGGTTGCTGAGTGGGAGGGTGAAAAATAAAAGAAAAAAGGAGTTCACAGCTGCAGCCTCCTAGGAAATTGTGGTAACAACCTGTCAACCTTGGAGTCGTGGCTGATAACGCTTCTGTGTGTCCTTGTGACTGTTGGTCTTTATCTAAATTATCTGCTGGCACGTCTGAAACTTAATGATGCCATATGACACTTGGTACAATACAGTCTCTTTAGCGTTTTCCCCCTCTCCCAGTACTCCGGAAGGCAGCACGGACAGGAGGAAAAAAATGCTTTTTCGCTGCATTTTGCTCCTGATGTGTTAATCCTCTCCAGCCCACTGAGCTGCTCAGTCTGTTGGCTATGTTTGGGCATTGCATGAGAAGCTGGCGCATATACTTTCACACTCCTGAAGACATACCGGTCCTTATTGTGTATTCTTACAATTTAAACTATATTTGGTGTCAAAAGGAGAGAACATATACAAAAATGCTTATTTTAATCTCCCATGCTAAGGACCCATTCCCACTGGATTGGCATAGGGATATGTGCTGCTGTTTCCTCCAAAAAGGTGATTTTCCCAGGAAATACCTGCAATTTCCATCCCAGAGCAGGGCGCAGCTGTTTGCAAGAATCACAGACGGGGCGAGATTCCCGCAGCCCCTTCCTCTGCGCCTATTGCATTGCTTACACCTCTCTCTGCTGCTTTTATTCCTTATTTTTCATTTCAGTGGCCAGGCTGGGCCTGGGGGCTCTGGATGGGTGACAGGGCAGGTGGACAGAGCCACTCGTGACGCAAAGAGTGATGAACCTGCCCTCCGTGCAAGGAAGGGGACCGGCGAAGACAGGACCCTGCGCCCACAGAGCTGCTCCCAGGCACTGGCTCTGACTCCAGCTTCGCTGATTTGAGGTAACTTTTCTTAGCCCTTCATGTCACTTGTCTGGATCTTTATTTGATTTACAGTACACATGCTGCCAAGCTACCTGAAATATATTGAAAGAAACAACACAAATATTCTCATAGATGTGACAACAAAAGGATAGAAAAAGAAAGAATTCCCTTAAAGGGGAGGAGGAAAAAAAAAAGGCAAGGAAGGAAGAAAGACTTGGATATTTTGTCAGGGATATTTGATAAGGATTTTTTGAAAGAGCTTCTTGTTTTAATAATGTCTTTGGTTAAAAGGAAAATCTGTTTTAAGAGTAGTTCTTCTACTTCTTTTCTCTAGAATTAATATTTGCCCATGAAAAAAATACAGCTTCCACTTTGCATGCTAATTTTGATTGCTTATTTCCACTCCCTTTAATTTTTTTATGAAATTATACTTGGGTCCCTGTAATCCTAAGTTCAACATGAAGAAGGAACCTGAATGCTACTGCAAATCTCCTGCTTGCTGATTTCCAAAATACCTTATGCAATACATGACTTGGAAAGAAGCCACACTTCCTTCAGTAAAAGAAAGAAAAAGGAAAAAAGGGCAAGTTTCCTTGCCTTCCTGCTTCCAGAGAAAAGCCGAAACGTTCAAAATCTAAAGGCTCCAGTAAGAGAAGTTGCTAATGAGTAAATTTTTAAAAATCTTATTGTATCTAAATGACATCCTGGGCTTTGGCAACTTGTTTCATTACGTTTTGGGTTTTGTTGGTTTGGGTTTGTTTTGTTTTTTTTACCATCAGCAGCTGGTGGCACTGAATTGTATCTATTCTGGAATTACACCATGGCGTGGGGTATGTTGCTACAACAGGAGCAGGATTTCGAGGTGATGTGGACTCTCTCTTTAGGGAAAGTTTTCCCACAGCTCATGTCACTAGTTCACAGAAGATGGGGCTTATTGCAGGAGAACTCTTGGCAAGCCCTGGGGACACCCACTCCGGTCATGTCACCCACTGTCCCTGGCAGGGTTTCAGGATGTTCCCATCACAGGTCAGATATGGCTCCACATTTGCCAGGGAGGTTGTTGGTCTGTTTATTTACTAGCAGGGCACTGTGCAAGAGACACCAGGCAAGTGCTGCCTGCCTCCCAAGGTGCGATTTCTCTCCATGGGGACATAACAGCCCCGGCTGGGAAGAGCAATCAGATGTACATGGGTTGTGACATTGTGCTTGAATCAAAGCCATGAGTCAAGAAGTATAAAGCAATCTCTGTCACTCCTTTCCCTAGGAGAGAATTTTTCGCTCATTTAACTGCCCCACACCTTCGCAAACCTTTTACTCTCACTAGCATAATGCATTTTTAATGAGCTCTTCTACAAAGACCACAAGGTAGCTCTGAAGCCTTAAGCAGAGGTCATGAAATGTTTTATTATATCTGTAACTTTTTTTTTTATTTTACTGCACAGAGAGAAGTGCACTACAGCTCTGAGCAATAGTGACAGGATGATCCTGGGAGAACAGAAGATGAATCAATGGGTAAGCAGTTCCTTTAAGAGTAAAAAAGGTGTTAAATTAGTCAAGCCTTGTCCTGCTTTAAAGCTCACAGGCATGACATTTTCAATGTTTTTATTACTTTTTTTTGTGTGTGTTTGAGCTACTGCTTAGTCAAGTAGATAGTGTCAAATCCTGATAAAGCAAACTCCAACATCCTAATGTCAAATGATGATATAATGCAACATGCACAAACTGTTTGATTCTTCCCCCCCCCCCCCCCCTTTTTATTCACTTAGGATATTTTTTAATACATATGAGAATTTAACCATGTCTGTTATTGCAGTTTAAAAACAAGCTGAGGTAGATAGTTAATTAATTCAAAATGATTGGAAAAGATGAAGACAACTTGTGATTTCTGAAGCTCTGTATGTGCAAGACAGCCTGTATTTCAATCTGAAGAAATTTTGCTGTAATGTTCTTCATCTTCTCCACATTTTGATGGAAAAATCAAATTGTTTTGATACTCAGTGTTTCAGATGAGATACTGCCTTTTCAGGTAGTGTAATTTCAGCTGTATATCACAAAGTGTAATGTTTTATCATTCTGTCTTGCTTAGGAAAATCTATTCTTGCCTAAATTATTTCTGTGCCACATCATCTTGAAGTATTTCAAAACAGAGCTACGTGAAAAGCTCTTCTTGAAGTGTTTGGCTGCTGCACTATAGACTTCTGAGCTCTTGTCGCTATAGGATCTGAGGACTTTCCAGCAGCACATTAAACACCACGACTAACATCTGCCGTGGTTTTTTTTGCTTTCACATCCTCCCCTCTGGGGAAAATGCATGTGCAGTGACGTGCCCAGTTTTGGTCAGGTCTTTCTGTATGAGATTGGTTTGATTTTTAAGACAGATGCATTCTTCTGAATTTCGGCAAGAAAAGGTGAGATGGAAGAAACACAAGCAGCACTCGAGGTGGCATGCAGAAGTGTTTGTAGTCCTTATGTGTGTGGGGGGGGGCCGGGGGGGGGGTTCAGCTTTCTCAGACTACTCTGGAGGAACTGCTAACCATACCGGGATTTTTTTTGTGGGAGAGAAACAGAGCTGGACTTTCCTGAAAGCCAAGAGCAGATGTGCTCATTGCTAAATTGCAGCAAGTGAAGTTGTAGCTCACTGGAGTCCAGCCACAAGTTAGGGACTGCCCCTCAGAACAAAGCAGCATGCCCTGGCTATAGCAGAGGATGAACGGAAGGGTTTCTTCTAGCAGCTGCTGTATGAAAGCTTTGGGCTTGGATTCACGCTCACTTGCGGAGGTTTGTGGTTGTCCAAAGGGAGGCTTTTCTGGCTGAGAGGTGGCAAATGTGACACTGTTTTAGAACTGCTGGTCCTTGTGCAGGAAGGGGCTGACTTCAGTTTTCAGGAAGCCTGAAACTTCAACTCTGATGTGCAAGCCCCATCCCCTTCTGCTAGCTGAGATGTCAGTAGTTAGGCTTTATCTGCATCGCTAACTATTGTGATTGCTCACTGTTAACTCATCAAATGAGATGAGAGGATCTCATTACAAGGAGCTGCGCTATCTATTACCAGTGCTGCTGTTTCAAATGAGACTCATTTTGCGTTGGAATTTAACAGCACCGAACAGACTGGATGGAGGCACAAATAGTTTAATTGTCCTGAAAGTCAACTCAATTTGCCAGAGGAATGAGGAGCTTTAATAGAGTCGATGTTAAACCACTGTGGCTATTCGTTTTTGCTCTGCATGAGAGGTGGCCAGTTCTCCAACCACTGGCAAATGGATGCACGGCTGCTCTCACCTCCACCAGCAACGTCATTGCTCTCTTGTACAGAAGTCACGGCTCAGTCCCTCGAAGGTGATAGTCAGCCACTGGCATTACTGTTCTGTAAAATGGCATAACGCACAAATTAATCTGGGCTCATTCCTAAATCCAGTCCTGCCTTACTGAATAAGCTGGACACAAAATACAAGTGTCTTTTGTCCTTTTCAAAATCTCAGTCACAGCTGCCAGTACTCACTAGTTCTGGAATAACCAGTTCAGAGTTCAGACCAGCGTTTTCTGATCAGTTCTGCAAAAAAGGCAGTGTACGAGGTAAAACAGTTCCCTGGTTCCTAAAACTGGGAGATCCCAGCTTCCTAAATTCTCTGTGCAATATCCAAAGCAAATATTTTCTCAGGATCATAAGTTTTGTTAGCTTCTTTAATTTTATTTCTCAAGAAGCATGTAATGACTGGATAGCTGGAGATGATGGGGCAGAAGACTGTATCAGCACAGTTATGAGGAAGAATGTGAACGTTTTTGGATAGGTAGTGAAAGGAGGAGGAGACTGCCAAGGGCAAGCAATCCTTAAAGACAGGGAGTAGAGGAAAGACAGGAGTGAATGTAAAGGCTATGCAGGCACAGGCAGAATTTGGGATCGAACTTACCGTAAGATTAGCAAGAATGGGTGCATTTTACATTGCATGTAATGCACAGATCAGGGTTGGTGGTTGGCAGCCTCCTCCGTAGGGAGCAGGAAAGGTGCCCTCTTGTTTTGTCTTCCATCTCAGGGATCAGCTAAATGTTTCCAGGGATGCTTTATGATTTCCAGCTGAAGAGCACATGCTGAGCTTTAACTTATTCCCTTGGAGTGACTCCTGCTGCCTCTCCTAAGTGCTTTAGTGTCTATTGCAGAGCTTCCTAGACTACACTATAAACAATAAATGGTTAAAAGCCAATGAGGAAGGAAATTGCTGGTTAACTAATCCTAACCAAAATTGCCCCTAGATGATGTGCAAACTCTGAGCCACCTGTGATGGGCACCAAATTCTCTTTCACACTCAGCTTTAGATGCTTTTTATGTGCCCTTCTCTTCAGTATTTTCACATGCCTGTTATTTCTGCTGCTATTTGCTACTGCAGAGTCTGATTCTTCAGGTCAGGGGACATTTTGTCACTGACTGCTGCACGGGCAGGCACAGGCTTAAAAAGGTGAGTTTTGTTGCTGTTTCTTTTTTTAAAAAAAATCCTTATTAGCAGAAAAAGAAGCTAAATTTGCAAACAGAAAATGGTAAGAGGAGAAGCATGTGTCTTCTGGTCATGATTATGCTATCAGAAGCACATTGGCATAATGAAGGGATAATTACTAACTATGCTGGGTTCTGTTTTCACACATTTATGACGATTAGGCATGGGAGCGGGCACGTTGTCACTGATTTTAGCAAAGCCCTTTAGCAGGCACAAAGGAGCTTAAATGCAGATGGGAAACAGTTCATCCTTTGTAGCCCACCTCTGCATTTCCAGCAGGATTACATTCACTGATCAGCAGCAAATGCACAGCGTGGAGTTGCACAAGCAATGCCTAGTCATTGTAATTCTTCATGGTAGCAAAAGAGGCAAAGTGGTAAGTATTAAAATACTGGGAGCCTCAAACCCAACAGTTGCAATATCAGAAGGCTTTGTATCAACTTAGCTGCCCTCTTGCACATGCACAGAGAGTATGAAGTCTTTCACCCAAGTTTAACTTGTCTTTGCTTTGGTTCCTGTACAGTGGTCCCATGCAGATCTGTAGTTCTCAATCACAAAACCTCCAGTCCATGATCTGTTGGCAGGATAACTTTGTCTGAGGGACAACGCTGGGCAGCAATGCTTCCACGGGATAAAAGACTTCCAGCACTTGCTTGGGTTCCAATTCTTTATTACAATATTGAAAGGCATGTCCTCGTGCTGCCACTGAGCAGACTTGAAGGCCAGAGACCTCAAGCCCACACCTCCCTGCACAACCAGAGCCTGATTTTTCAGACCTGTCATTAGCACTGGACAGCCTCTTGGCACTCAACTTGAAATGCGTGTTTTCCCCTTATATGAGTTAAAACTACTGAGGCTGACTATTTTCAGTGATTCAAGCATGTACACCTCATGATCAGTCTTATGGATTTGCTCCAGATTTTGTTGTGCTAATTACCATTCCAGGTGGCTGTGAGTTAATTAGTAAGCTATGTGTTTCAGGGTGTACCGTAACCATATATAAATAAATTGTTACTGAATAAAGAGTGCACAGATACAACCTATTTGGTGATGTGGCAGAAATGCTTTAGCTTGCGCAGGATAACTGAAATGTATGTATTATTAGTGACCATATGTGTTCTTTACATTAATTGGCTTCATCTGGATTTGGGTTTTGGAGGTCTGGGGATAAGGGGCTTGATGTGGAGTCATTGGTTATTATTTATAACGGCCTGATTTTCATTTCCTTAGTTTTCAGGCCAGCCTGTGCTTCATGAGATACGATGATCTTCCCTCAGATGCTAAAAGGGAACCGGTTTGGGTTTAGACATCTGGGAAAGATGATGCAAAGCCAGCAAGATCTCCTGTTGGTAAGGTGCCACCAATATCTTCTGGCCTTGAGCAGCAGTCCAATGTCTCTCAAGTGTTTTCTTCCTATTTGTCATCCTGAAAGGTCGCCTCAGCACACAGATGGCCCCTGTTCAAAGAAGCATGAAGGAAGGCAGCCAGAACGTGGGTGGCAGCCGTCCCCCAGATCGAGATTTTCTTTTTTGTTGCCACAAAGCAGGAAGCAAAGCATGTGTTCTTTGCTGCTACCACCAAACCTGCAAGTGCCTTCATTCTGGGGTGCCTGCCCCCTCCATGGGTATGTCTGGCCCTGAATCTATTGGCTTTTCCATACCTCTCCTCTGTCGCCACGAGGCCAAGTTGCAGGGCTGCATCCTTCCCTTGCAGAGCAGCGCTGGTGCCAG
>NW_009220043.1:120059-121491 GCF_000690835.1 Fulmarus glacialis
GAAGGAGGCAGAGAGGATCAGCAGGGTGTGTGCAGTGACTCTCATAGAGGCAGTTTGGCATGTCACCACTCATGGACACCCACCTCGGTGGGTTCAGGAGCTCCCTGTGGATGGGCAGGTCCGTACCGCATCAGTAGCATCCATCCCATCCCTGCAGCCAGGTCTCTGTGACCACAGCGGTACGTTTCTGAAGAGCTACAGAGGGCTTTCTGGTGTTAAATTCTATCTTGCTGATGTATTTGTTGAGGCAATGCCCTACTCGGCATCCAGAAACACAGCCTGGGACTGTTAACAGAGTTCATAATTTCAGCAGTGCTTACGAGCCTTCAGATTGAGTCTGTTCGCTCACGGAGTCATCGTTTACTTCAGCATAATTTTTTTTTTTTTTTTTAAATTCCTGCCCTCCCCCCCCCAACCCCCGCACAGACCTCACAGAGATTTTCATGCATTTAAATGAAAAAGCTGAACAGTTCCCTTTTCTCGTTCACATTATGCAGCATTGCCCTTCTCTGTACTTTATCCTATTTCAGAGCTGTCATGCAAACAAACCCAACTAAAAAAAAAAAAAAAAAAAAAAATAAAGAAGGGTGCATCCTATCTTCTGTCTCAGCTCCTTCTCTCACTGTATGTGCAGGGAGAAATCCCTTCTCCTGCTTGCCCTCCTCTTTCAGGTGTTTTCACTTCTTTCCTAGCTGTGATCCAGTATCCCTATGGCTCTCCAGGGTCCTCTGGTCAGCTCCAGCTGCCCAATAAACCCCTGCTCCCTTTCCCCCCACACACATAGTATTTACTATTCCAGGACCATGGAGCTACTGTTTTCTAAAGCATTTTTGTTTTCTTCCTCAATTACTCTAGAAGTAGGAATTCTCTTTTCCTGTAAAATCTGTCTTGTCAAGCACACTATACTGCTAGGACACCCCCTTTTTTTTTTATTCACCTGAGTATATCTGGATGAAGTAGTCATTGCATCTCTTTCCTCCATCACTGGAATATCTGATTGTTTTTAATATTATTTCTTACTCGGTTTTATATCATCTGAGTAAGCTTTTGAGGAAGACTCAGCCATAGGCCTTCAACATGAATTAATTATTTTTTTTTTTATTTTTAAATTTTAGATTATTATTACTTTTCGAGTATGATTGCCAGTCTGGCTTATCTTAGCCACCTTCATCATGCCAAAAAGTTACGCTCTGGTAAGCCTGCCCCTTTTCATGTCCCTGACTTTTGATCGGGGACATTTGGCTATGCTGAACAGTCATTATTCTGCAAGGTAAGCAGCATGGGTTCCCATTGGATTGTCATGTTGGCCACAGAAAAGAAGTCCTCTTTAGCAGAGATTAAACGTGGAGAAAGTGCATCCAGCTCTGGGGTTTACTGGTGGACAGTTGCTGGTGGCAGGGGGCTGTCAGCAGGGAGCATCGGTTGTTCTTTG
>NW_009220043.1:121516-131267 GCF_000690835.1 Fulmarus glacialis
GTGTGGCACTAGTTATTGGCTCTCCTGGGCGACAACCATAAAAACCTATCTCAAACACACCTAAAAAACCTCCCCAAAAGGGGAAAACCACAGGAAAATGAGAAAAAAAGCTAATGAATATCCCAGGAAATGGAAATACGATGGGGTAGGGCTCAAAGAGCAAAATGCAAATTGTTCCTGTAGAATGAGTGAGTATCTTGTTCTTGCTGCAGCTGAAGCTCTTTGTGAGAAGATGTGGATGTTGGTGTAGCTCTGGTGGGGAGCTTGCACCAATCACAGATGGAAAGAGCGAGAGATCCTGGAGCAGGTGTGGGACAGCAGGTCAAGGCTTTCACCTGTAATCCTCTGGTCTCTCACAGAGACCCCTGATGGCCAAGAGACTGCCTTTTCCAAAGAGGAATATGTTCTGGTAGCAAGACCTCCAATTTGTGGTAAAAATAACTATTACTTACTTCACAGGCCTGTGGAAAAGCACCCTCTTGGACAGCAGGAGACCAGCAAATCACAGGTATGAAAGTGAATCTGCCAACTTCTATGCAGAACATCTGTCAGTGAATTTAGGCTGCCCCATCTTCACACCTCCCTAGACAAACTTTGGATTATCTTGATTTTTATCCACACGTGGAAGGTGAAATGGTCTAAATCTTAATGATTTGTGGGATGGGGCTACTTCTCAGTTTCAATAAATACATTAGCCTCTTTGTCAGTGAGGAGTAAAGAGCTGTTTTGAATTCATGGTGCGTTTTTAAAGTTTCTTTCAAAGATTACTTTTTTTTCTCTCTCCTCTCATGTATCTCAGAAGAAACCAGCCTGCCAAACTGCTCCAGAAAGCTCCTCTGAGACAGAGACATCCATCTCTGTGTACTGTCTGTACTTGTGAAGCAGAGCACAAAGCCCTTTTTCCATTTAATCCATATTAATTATCTCTCTGCAGCTCCTCTATAGTTTCCACTCAGCCCAGGCGCCAAAACATGTGCGGCTGCATCTCGAACAAACCGGAGCCTTTCACTGCACACCTGGTAAGTCAACACTCCAAAACCAAAAATAAATAAAAAGGTTTACTGCTGAAGAATTGAGGCTCTCCGCGCTTGAAAACTGAATGCCTTGGGACTGTGGACTAAGGCAGATATTTTTAGTGCCATCAATATCTCCTGGAGTTGATATCTCCCAAGACAGATGGTTGTTTCCCACAGAACGTTGTCAAATGTTTGCTCAGCCAAGATCAATTTTGTTCCAAGTCCTTTCCCGCCTTCTGGTGAAATATATTTCACTTGCCAGACAAAAAATTAAAGAAACAGCATGAAACTCTGTCACTCTAGAGGGATTCTCATTCCCATAGCTCCCCTCTGTCCTTTAGCCATGTGACTGACATCTCTTTCGGTGCCCATGGAAGAATAGATGCACTCACGGTGGAAGCATGACGCCAGAAAACGAGGGCTCAGGTCTCGCGTCAGAGGCTGATTTCCTCCGAGAGCTACAAGTCACTTCTCAGCCTGTCAAAGGGTCTTGCTGCCACTCTTTGCTGCTAGATCTCCTAAAACCAAAGAAATCCTGAGCTCTTACCCTGAGCACCTTGAATTGATCTCTTAAGAAAATGAGGTGCAAGGTGGAAGGAGGAACAGAAGTGGTCCTGAGGAGGAGGTGCCGGAAGGAGGCACGGAGAGGCCGAGTTGTGTCCATTGCTCAGCAACAACTGCAGCATTTCTTTCAATTACAAGCCCACGTGAGTCTGGAGGCATGGAGCCCGTTCATGGTGTCTGACAGCACACCAGACTGGGTGGATTTCAGCTGAAATTAGGGGGGCAAAGGACTTGTTAAAGGATGGCATGGAATGTATTTCCAGTGATGCCCTATTTGTTTAAAAAAAAAAAAAAAAAAGACACCGTAAAAAAAAGAGGTTCATTTCTTTTCCTTGCTGGTTTCTATTTTTAGCAGAGCCTGATTTGTCAGAGTGTAAGAGACAGAGTTGGTACTTCCCAAAGTACAAGCTCCCTTATAATGCCTAATTGTTAAAAGTGAGAAATTACAGCAGCCAGTGCCGGGAGCAGTTTCTGAAATCTTAGGATGATTCCTTCCTGTTACACTTTTGCTTGTTGTGGCTCTTTAGGCTGAAAACTGTTAATATATGGTTGTTTTCTAGCTAGGACGTTGGCAATCCAGGATCAGTAGGGTTTTTCTCGTCTTTATCGCTTCATACATAAAAATAATTCTGATTTGGTTTTGTAATTCTAAATCCTTTTGAAAATACTACAAAATCAAATTCTTTCTTCTGCACATTGAAAGGTAAATTGGATCATCCAGAATATTCTTTCCATGTTGATCCATAATCTTTTCTATTATGGTTTCAGAGGCAGGTGAGGCTCTCATTGGAAGGGAAATCAATGCTATGATGCCCAAAAATATTTTTCATCATTAATTTAGTTGTGAAGAGTGATTTGTTCACACCAGCTTGACTTCTTAAGCAACCCTATATCCTCAGACTGCTTTTGTGGAAGAAACCTGCTAGTCTTGGTATTGTGCCTCTTGTGTGGGAATTGCCTGGGATTCATTAATATTTCAGTCCTACATTTTCTTAAGGATTACAGATTCCTGATCCTTAACTCATGTAAGAGGTGTTTTCAGCCTCCTTCTGTCAAACGAGCGTCTTTGCCATTTTCAAAATACTATGTATATATAAACATATATTACATACATATTGTCGTGGTTTAACCCCAGGGTTATCTATTAAACTGTCTTTATCTCAACCCACAAATTTTCTCACTTTTACCCTTCTGATTCTCTCCCCCATCCCACCAGGGGGGAGTGATCAAGTGGCTGTGCGGTCCTTAGCTGCCAGCTGGAGTTAAACCACGACATATATATATATCCAACTTACTACTAAATTGCTAACCTGCAGAAATTGCTTTCTGTTACCTGGCAAAGTCATGTGCAAGCCTCTGTATAAAGCCTTTTCATATTGGGAATCTAATTGCCCATGTGGATTTTTTTTTTTTTTTATGGCAACCTATGAATGGAAGCAAGGTTTGCAGCATCATATTGGCTCTGGGGAGACACTAGATGTGACGGTAATCAATCATTTGGTCTGCAAGTGGGTTTGGGACAACCAAAGCCCTACACTCTTTTAAGAGGCATACTTGTACAAAGAGAAATAAAGGAAATGCAACAATTCCATATACAAAAACCAGAGAGAGGAAAACATACACAAGCTGGGGGGGCGATGATGTTGATTATTAAGCCTTATTTTATCTCTGCTCCTACTTAGTAGTTGGCTTCCCTCCTGCTCTGTTTGGGAGCTTTCTGAGCTGCTTTAAGCTGTAAGGAGAAAAAGCTCTTGCTTTCTCCTTAAGAATATTCGTGTGCAAAGGCCAAGCTCCCGCTCTTACATCTTTGCTCTGGAGTTCGTCTCTCAGATGCATTAATTCATGGAACAGAGGTGGAACATCGTCATCGTTAAGATCCAAATGAAGCTGCCTATCCTGTAAAGGATCCCCCTGCCTGAAGCAGAACAGAACCGTTAATGCATTATTTATAAACAATGCTGCTAAAGATGCATGACAGATTTGTTGTAAATATTAAAGCAGAACTATAACTTTTTTTTTTTTCTTACTCCATAAAACATAGCACAAAAACCTCCAGGTCAAATTCCTTCTGATGGAAATTAAGCCAGAGCCTTTGATTTCAAGAGTTTTGCCCATTTCCTTTGCTATAGTATTACAGTTTCTGCAAGAGCTCTGAAACAGCCGTTAGGATGTTCGCAAATGTGGCAAGTTCAATTATGGAACTATGCAGTAGTCAAGTTATAAAAACACTTGAATGTGAACTGAGCAATTACAGAGAACATTTATGAATGTTTAAAGAGGTTTTGTAGTCTCCTAAATCTTCTCCCTGACCAAGGCTGTGGCAGGTTTAACACATAGTGAGGTGCTTTACTTGCCCATCTCCCTTGTAAGGGATGCTGGCCAAAGGCTGGGTGCAGGCTCTGTGTTGCAGTTATCTCCCAGCCACGTTGCCTACTAGGCTGTTATCCCACCTAGTGGCTGCAAAACGCCTGCTCTCCCTTCACACAATATGCCTTTTTTCCATTATATTGGTGAAACAAGTCAAAGTTTGATGTATTACTTCAGTTAGCAGTGAATATACCCTCAAATTGCTTAGATAGTCAGATGTATGCCCTTGCCTTAACTGCGTTACACCAGGGATGGGTTTCACACTTCGATGGGTATTCACATCATCTAAATTTATACATCAAATATAGATGCCTGTCTAATACAGTCAGCTTTCTAGTGTAAGTACTCTGTATTATTCTTCTTTCTTACGTTTGTATCTGGCCCCTAATTTGGGCGCATCGAGATGATGTGAATAAGCCCCTTCCTGTCCCTTCTTGTGGGACCAGCTCAAGTTCCCCTAAGTCCCTAATGGCAGTCACAGGAGTGAATTTTGTCTTCTCTGCTGTCCATACACAGATGTCCGCAATACACCTATACACTGTCTGTCCACTTCACCATCTGCCCAACTCTGGTCTGACTGAAGCCAAAAGGAAAAATGCCATTGCCCTCCAAAGAAGCAGGGTTCAGGCCAAAATTTTGAGTTTATAGAAATGTTTTACTGAAATAAGGTAGGTGCTTTTGAAAGAAAATTCTACTACTAATCTCCTTGAATCGCATGAAAAAAAATCCATTGAAACATATTTTTATGACAACAAGAAAAAAGAGGACTTGCCAAAGCACTGCAAGAAATTTCCTACAATCGGACAGGAATAATGTTTATAATAAGCCTTCAAGATGGAGTTCACCTGTGAAATCCTTTATTGCTTCCTTCCAACCTTGCTCTTCACCCCTCTATTTGTGTGTCACATTTTGCTCTGTTACAACTTTCCAAAAGTTGCTTTATTGTCAAAAGAAGTGAGATCTCTCTCCCCTCTTAATTCTTTAAGTCCCTGCAGTCCTTAAATGCACGCATGATTCGCATTGACTAGATGGTCCAAATCTTTAGGTTGTCTTCTGTACCCAGAAGAACCTCTTGATACCTTTCATGATCTTTTTTTCCTTCTTTTGATGTCAGTCTTGCTTTGTGAGACTGAAGAAGAACGCAAGGGTGAAGGCAACTGAAGTTCCCAGCATGTCCCTGAAGAGTCTCTGCAGAGCAGAGATTTAATAGTGAAGGTCACCCTAGTAAATTAACGATGAATCTTTACCTTTTTATACAGAATAAATGCCGCCTCTTCAAAATGCATTAAAAAAAAAAAATCACATTCGTAGAAAACAAAAACATTGTCCTGACCATTATTTTTTCTAAATAAGTCTCAGTATTTAATTTCATTTTCATTGAACAAAACATAAGAAAAGGAGTTGCTTCAGCTTACTGACATTCATTTAAGTGAAAGCATTCCCACCTGTGCTGTCTATCCCATGTACTGGAAGAAAATTTTCCCTAGTGATAGGGACGACTTCGTTTCACTAGTGAAAGTGAAAAAAGGCACAAAAAGCTTGACACATGCTTTGGTTTTGTTTGGGTTTTTTTTATAATTTGGTGATGAAATGCATTTACCATCAATACCATACTCAATTTAACAGTCAGCTTCTTCATGCGGAAAACCTATAGCTTCTCTTTCTATGAGCTGCTTGCAGCGTGCAGCCTGGGAAGCTGTTTCCCTAGGCTCCCAATTAGCCGCTGATCCAAGCTGTCTTGTCTTTTCAAACTGGATCAGATATCCATGATTCCTTTCATATGTCTCCCTGCTGCCTGCTACACTTTAATTTACATTTCCAGTAGTATCCTTTACAAGTGATCTGCCTTTCTGGTTATACCACGGAAAGGTTTGCCGGGCTGGTGAGCCCATCACGGGGTTCAGGCACCAAAGCTTCTGCGACCTCCGACTGCTGCAACTTTTTGTCTCCAATTTTCCTAGGGCTGTGGGATGCTCATGCAGTCCGTGGATGAGAGGGATTTCCCATGCGCGATGGTACCTGCTTGCAGTGGTGGGGCCAGGGCAGAGCTGAGTGTGGTGTTGGCTTCCCCACCGGGCTGCAGGTCAGTGTCAGGGCACAGGCATCGCTGGGCAAAAAATTAAAGGAAATAATTTCTCAAATTTCTACTACTATATTTCATAATTTTTGTTATTTAAGTCTTGTGGACAGCCACTCGCTATCTAAAACTTATTTCTAGACAAATTCTGGTAATGAACTCCCACTTAGCTGATGATCAGCTTCTAAAAGTAATTGCTCTGAAATTAATGACGCAGGATGGGTTTTTTGGTTAATTGCACTATCTGTATACTTAGGTACACCGGACTTATCAGATCAACTCTTTAACAGGATCATTTGCTGCCTCCCAATAATACTTTAGTCTAAGATGATAATCCTCAGACTAAAATTAAAGCATCACCTTAAACCTGCAGCAAAGAGCAGCTTCATGCCTGTTGCAGTTGATGCTGCCTGTGTAATAGCATATTTGGCCCTGTATTTTGAAACCTGTGAACTCTTAAATGTACCTGAAATGCAAAGAAACAGGCAGGAGGAGTAACTTTCCTCCCTTTGCTCAGCCTGGAAGGCAGAGAGGAATTTCTCTGCACTCAGGAGTTTCCTGTGCTGTAAAGAGTTCATTGTTCTAGTTTCCCTCTAATAGTAACTGGATTATAAAAAGGTTTTTTGGTGCTTTTATTGTGCTTTCTTTACGGAAAAAGAATTTGCAGGCTGATCCGCTTTCAAGTTCAAGCCAACGCAGGGTCCAGGCACAGGAGTCAAACACGTACACAATCAAGCGCTCTGCATTTTCATTAACAGACAAGGAAAACCATTACAGTTCTGAAGCACTCTGCTTTCATCTTTTGCATGGACCACATAGCTGGAGATAACGAGGGAGATGCCTGAGAAAAGGAGCAATTACAGTTAATCAATAATCCTCAAATGGCAGCAATTAAAATTCTGAGAAAAATATTAAAAAGAAAGCAGGCAAGGTAATGGCAAATCATCCATCAGCCATTCAGAGCGTTTTTTGCAGAACTCAACTTGAAGAAAGGAGGAGTTTTTAATTAAATCATCATCTGAGGACACCATTGATCCTTCATGTTAGACAACTTAGAGTGCAAGAAACAGCTTTGAATGGCCATAATCATAACAGATGTGTTTGTTTTCCCCCAAAATGAGCCCCTTGCCTGGCTATGTAAAAAAGATGATTCTGCTGAAACAAGATGGGAGAGCTCTGTGCTTTTAAATGATCTAATTTCCATCTCCTTAGCTGTGTTAATTTAGTGCAGTAACATATGTATTTGTTTCCAAATAAAGACGTTTGTAGATAGCATTTTCTCTACCACTTTATCCCCTGCCCCAAGAAGGTAAAACCAGCGAATTATGGTTCAGCCGGGCTCGTGTTTCCGTGACACAAGGAACTTGAGCAGCTTGACTTGGGAAATGCTTTTCCCCAGCTCCAACCAGGGCACAAATTTGAGTTTTAGTGATTCTCCACAGCCTTTTGGAGGCTCAGCCCTGGGGGTCCCCCCGTGACCCCATGTGTCTTGAAGGGGCAGCAGAGGTGGATGCATCCTTAGAGAGGTCACCTACTGTTTTCAGAAACGATGGCTGATTTGGGGTGTTACCTTTCAGGGCTGCACAAGTGTTTGCTCCCACTCACTGATGATGAGGAGGGGCTCCCAAATTACCCAGCAGCTGGCCAAGGCTGGGGGGAATTGGAGCTGGGGATGGACTCAGAGCTGCCCAATCTGCCTCGTTAGCAGACTTAAGTGGCCTCAGGTGATGGGCTGGGGTGTCTGCAGGTCTTTCCCTGGGTGGGAGGAGCGTGGCATCTCAGCAGAGCCTAGAGACCCACCCGTGTGGCAGGGAGCAAGCACAAAGGGGGTAAGTTTTTTGGTGTTTTTTATCGTGTGATTGTTGTGGTGGGGTTTTTTTTAGCATCTTTCCTTTTGTGGTAGTAGAGCTGATGGTTTATTGGGTTGGAGAGTATGAACTGCTGTGTCTGGGGCCTGAGGTAACTGGAGCAGTTTGCCAGAAAACGTGAGTGTAACCTCCTGTGCGTTAAAACTCAGCTCTGACAGGGCCTTGTATAACTAAAAGCATTGTGGTGGGGATGTTCATGTCAGGCTTGGTGCTGGAGTTATGCTGCAGGATGCTGGTGCAAACTGGGGCGTTGGTCAGGTGGATGACTGGGATCTCTGTCCCCCATCTCCCCAAACCCCCCTCAGAAGCAGAGAGTGGGTTAGAGATCTTTCCTTCTTTTTGTAAAATATCTGCAGTTGTATCAAAGCCAGTGAGACTGCTCACAGGAGAAATACTAAGCGTTCATGCAAGCATTTGCAAGGTGAGGCATTTGACCTTCCTCTGTCTGATTTCCCTGCCCAGCTGTACAGCGGAGCAGTTAACACGACCTGCTTGTGTCAGAAGGGGAAGGTATTTGCAGTGTCTATCTCTAGCTGACTTGGGACATGAAAGATAGGTACCTCTTGGGATGTATATACCTCTTTTTCTTGTAATCTGCACCTGTATTAGATGCCTGGGGCAGCCTGAAGGAGACAGTATGAATTGCCGCTTCTGTCCCCTTCCTCCCCAGTGACGCAAACTCCCAGCTCCCAAGCTTTGGCCAGGGAGCAGGTCCTGCTGTCAGGGGACAGGCAGGGATTACAAACCAAGCACCTCCCTTTGCTTTCCTTGTCCAGCTGCTAAATAACTCCAGTAGCTCCTCCTGCAGTATCCCTTGTGCTCAGAGCTTGAGCTGTGGAGCTACCTCAAAATCAGCACACCCGAAACTCTTATTTGACCAGCCCAAAAGCTTTACGTTCAATACATGCACTGGGACGGGTCCAAACACTGCTTTGCTGTTCATTGTGTACTCCTTTAAAGGGAAACTGTGAATAATTTCTTTGTCTGAAAGAATAAGATGCGTTATTATCCAGCATATTAATATCCCATATTATTATTATGGGAGAGGTGAGAGAGCTACTCGAGAGTAAGTTCAGTCTTGTTTTTCTGTAGTGCGCTGTGCCACTCCAGTGGAGGGCCATCTGCCTCAGCTCTGTGACAGCAGAGCAACAAACTAAACCCGGTGGTGCAATGGTAGTTATTAAATAAAGGCTGACAAAAAGGCATTATCTTGCCTCAAAATGATAGCCCTCCAATGGATATCACATCTCGGCCAGTGCTTAGTCTCCCACAAGATATTTGCGCAAGGGAAAGCTCTGTAATAAGGCCAGGCTGGCTGGTGGTGGGGAGGTGTTGGAGAGGAACATTCACCAATGTGCAGATCATTCCCTTTAAAGAAAAACACCCTCATCCTCCCTCAAGTATCCAGCGCTGCTGACGTACAAATTATGAAGCATTTGTTTGTGCTTCTTGCTTTGCCAGAGCACACAGCTCTTGGCATTGACAGCTTGCCTCCGTCCAAAACACTAAACTTTAATCTAATTAAATGAGCTTTTCTCCCCTTTGAGTTGCACCTGCCTCAAGTCCTATCAGATTTTGCTGCTGGCTGCCTCGGGGCTTTTCCAAGGCTGATGAGGAGTAAAGAGCAGGATCCAACTGATCTTGAGTCCCGTATCGTGCTTGTAGGCAAGAAGATGTCTTCTCTGAAGACTATGACCAGCGGTACTTCAGAAAAAGACAGAAGATGCTCTCTTTCTTTTTTTTTTTTTTTTCCTTCAAGGTTTCTGTTGGAGCCTCTCTAGTTACCAACCACTAAACGTTCCCCTGTGCTCTTTGATGTTCTATGTTTCCTGTATATTTGCGGGAAGGAGAAACTGAAC
>NW_009220043.1:131348-195625 GCF_000690835.1 Fulmarus glacialis
GACAGGACAACTTTCTTTGTCCCCTTTTTGACCAAAAAGGTGGTGCCAATGTCTACATCCTGAAGAATTAACAAGAGCAACTGGTCTTGGTTGGCTGAGATCCCAAAACATATAAGCACATGTTTAGCCTTAAAAAAACCAGAATAAAATCCCTGAGATTTGGGGTTTTAAATAAGTTTAAGTGACTTGTTTGATTACGAATCACTAATGGCAGTGAAGCAGGAAGGATGTGTCAGGGCTGGCTCTAACACGTCCATGGAATTGGCCTTGTTGGAGGAGCCGAGTCTGGACTAGAAACTCGGAGACAGTGGTTGTATGCAAGGACGGATCCCAAACAGAGGTAAACAAAGCCAAGAAAGCTCTGCTTGGCAAGTCTGGTCCAGGAAATCTCTGGGGCTAACATCTTTTTGGAGTCCTTTAAATGCCAGCCCCTTAGACCCTGAAACAGCGAACTGGAGAAAAGCAAGAGAAGACCCAGGAAGCACCAACAGCAGCAGGATGCAGAGTGTGTATGTGCATTTAATGCTTCCCGGGACTTAGTCTTGCTGATATAAAATTGAAATATAGGGGGGTTTGTGGCTTCTAATTTAGCACTGAACAGATGTGGAACTGTTGAAAGTAAAATGCCCACTAAAATTACTATATTTCTCTCGATTCACCGTAACAAAATTACTTTCCTTGCAAAGCGCTTGCTTCAGAAACACACCCGAGGAAGCAAAGCCACTGTAATAACCAGACTATAGCAAAGGAGCTCACACTTGTTTCCTCAGTGCAGGCAAAACAGCGTTTCAAGACCTGCCTCGTGTCTCCACACTCCTCCCATTGCAGCAGGACAGAGGCAGGCTGCTGAGGAGCTGCTAAATCTACACGTAGCTGCTGCTTCATCCTTCCCTCCCTTGGGGGGGAAAAAGGACATATGGCTTAAAGATCACCCAGGGTCTCTAGCGTGAATCTCCAGCTTGAATCTCCTGCAGAGGGAGAGCAACTCTCGGCATATATAAATCTCTCCCCACTTGCGCACGTTGGCATTTGTTGCTCCAACATACTGGCCCGCCTGCCCTCTGGTTTCTCCAAAGAAGCTCACAAAGACCCAAAAGGCATCAAAAGAATGATGACTCTTTCCACTGTGTGGGGGGTTGGTTTTTATTGTCTCTGGATGAAGCCTGCGATACACTCTCAAAACACCGTCAGCGATGCTCCTGGGTTTCTCCTCTTCCTTTCTGCTTCGGTGCAAAGGTTAAAGCAAGTGCCAGGTTTGCTTATGACAGGTTTAAAAAGGAGCAAAACTCAAAGGGAGCCTTGCCAGCAAGCTTTGCTTTCCCACCCAGCAGGGATGAGCCGTGTGGCAAATTGTTTGTTAAATTGAATCTCGCGTTCTGCGCTCCAGCAGAAGCAAAACAAGAGGTGCCACAATTACAACTTCATTCCCTGATTACCTGCCTCAGCGTGGCAGCAATAAGCATTCACAATTTGTCACTGCACGGCCAATTCATCTTTAAACTGAAACGGCATCTTAATTGTATCCGCTAATAGTCAGCTTCAATCAAAAATCACTGTGAGTCACTCCAGCTAGACTAGCTGGGGCTCCTAGCGCTCGCTTTTGCTGGTAAGGGACTCAAATGAGATCATTGTGTTTTTATTTATATATATGATCAGCAGGGGGGGAGTACTGGCAGCCATATAAACTCTGGGGCATCTTTATCACTTGGTATTAAGCTGGGGAGACAGGACAGCTGGGATTTATGGATTGGTGCGTGTGGCTCCTTTTTATGGCTTTTTGCATGATTTAGGCAGAGCCGGGCTTGTGGATGGCAAAACTGATGGGGGGGGGGGGGGTCTTGGGGGGGGTGTCTTGGGTTTTAATTTTGCAGTTCCTGTTGATGACAATAGTCATAAATTTCAAGGTGTTTTGTGGTGGGGCTTCAGCTTGCAATTATTGGTGTAGAGAATGCAAATGTCAGCAAAAGGAGTAAGAGCAAACCCTTTTTCCAAGGCAAACGTTTGGGCATGAGAGTCTGCAAAAATTGCCTGATGGATGTTAAACCTCTTCCCATTTTGCGGCAGACTAAGATTAAACCTGGAGACTCTCAGATTCAGCAGCTGGGCACAGAATTGAACAATTTGTCCCAGGGACTTTCCTCTCTCGTGAGCAGCGCTGGCTCCCGGGGAGCAGCCGACCTCCCCAGGGCACCAGGAGGTGACATGTGTGCGCAGGGCCTGAGCCAGTGACGTGATGGAAGCGGGATAGGGCCAGCGGAGCCCATAAGGATGAAGTGAGACTTCAGGAAGGGCTTCCCTAACCTAGAGAGGGACAAAACATCCCTCCTGTACCTGCTTTTCCACCCCATTAAATCACACCGTGGATCGATAGCAGACAAATGACTCCGGTGGCTAGTGGCTAGTTCACGAGATTTTTCTTTATTACCGCTTCAGCTGAAGTGCTACCACGGAGGGAGAAGGATGAGACTAATTTAATTTCTCTCCTGGACAATAATTACCCAGGTATGTAAACCCTGCTGCCAGATGTACATCTCCAAGTGTACCGGTGTGAAAAACAGGGCTTTTCGGTTAAGCTTCTCCTATCAGAGAAGCTCCCCTTGCAAACTCCTAACTGTAAGTACAGCTCAAAGGCTTCAAAATTACTACAGCAGTGAAGAGCCTAACACAGTAACTAAAGAGAGGGTTTGCTGGAAGAGATGCATCGGTGACTCCAAAAACTGCTGTATGGTACTGCAAGGCAGAGAAGAAAATGGCAAGTGCTGGGGGGCATGGCAAGCTGTTTCTCAGCAGGAGGCAGGCAAAACTCAGCTCTTAGAAACCTCAGTGTCCTTTCATATCACAAATAAGGTTTAGAGATCTAATGAAGGGAGTTCTCTTGCTTCTCGGCACTCTGGAAGCCTTTCCCTAGCTGCCTTGTTGACCTCCGGGAGCAGGAAAGAAAAACGTTTCTGTAGCAGCCTGAAGCCTCAGGAGAAGCTGCTTCACTTTTAACTCGGGTGTGCAAACACCGGCAGGCACTGCACGGTCTCTCCCCGGCTGGGGGTTCCTGCTGTAGCTCTTGCACAGCTGGGAAGTCAAAAGCACTTCCACCAAATAAATAAAGCTGCTCTGAGATTTCCTCCTTCCTCTGTCTGCCGGCATCTCCCGAGGACAGATGATGTTTAATAGCTCTGTTTGTTCTCTGCTGTTAACTTCACTTCTCCTTTTTGTGTGTTTGTATTTCCGTGCGCTCCATTTTCGCTGTAGGAAACTCTTTTCCTTGCTCCCGCATGTGTTGCCCCTTGCAGCTCTGCTTCCTTAGCACTGAGCAGCTGTATCCTCCCTCTCTGCTTTTTCTTCTTTTCCCTATACTCATTAATTACTCCATACAGCACCCAGCTCCCCACGCTCTCTGACCTGCTCATGGCCACAGACCTTCAGCCTGTGATTCTTGCTCCTTGCCTCCTCCAAACTTGACTCCTGTTGCCTCCAATGCTAAAACCCAGCCATTTATCAGTGTGTTAGCGAGAACTGCCACGCACCGAGCCAGTGAAATATAACAGGCAGGTTTTCTGTTAAGATGATTGCAGGTACTAATATTGGCACAGATTCTGATCTTTCCCCCAACAGCAGCGTCACTCAAGTACGCTGAGGTGGTATCAATGGCTTCTCCAGTCTCAGGGAGTGATTTAGGCTCTGACTTAACAAAGCACCTCGTTAAAGTCGCTCGGAAGAGTAAATCAATCCCTTCAGTGATTGCACTTCAGGGTGGGAGCCTGAACTGCGCAACGCTGCCTTGGGGAAATCAGGAGCCAGGGGTGCTGAGCTACTGCCCTGCATACGGTGCAGCTGCCTGGTCTGTCCTTCCCTGCTCGGAGGCAGCACCCAGCACCTTGGGGATCCCGCCCGGCGGGGGGGCTGCGATAGTCCCCCCACGACTGTCGGACCCCGTGCACTGGGCTGAGCGGGATTTTATTTGTGTGTTTGCGGCATCCCTGGGTTTGCAGACTTGGGGCTGAGGTTCAGCCGCTGGTGCCTTTTCAAAGCAGACTAGATGAAGGCGCGATGATACGTGAAAGGCAAAATAATTCCGTCACCTTATTTGCATGTTTCTGATGCCAAACACACCAATAAACAGAGAAATGCTGGATAAAGACCAGAGGACTTTGTAATTAACACATTAAACAGATCTACCAACTGTAGGATCAAAAGCAGAGTAGGAAACGAAACACCCGTGCAATGTGACCATGGCTCTGCGTCGAGGATTTGATTTACGCTAACGTTAAAGGCCCATAGGAAGCTGATGTTGCCTTGTAAACGCCATCTCCTTTCATGTAAACTACTTCCCACAGTCTGGCAGCAAACAGATAATTTCTCTCTCCTTCCTGTCTTTTTATAACTGCATAATCTTCAGGATCTGATTTCTGCCTTTACTGTGTTCTCGCTCGCTGCTAAACAAACTTCTGGACGTGTGCCAGGCAGTATTTTGTTGACAAAAATCACTTTGTCACCAGAATTATGTGTATGCGCCTGATGAAATGCCTTTAACTGGCAGAATGCTTTTAGTCACATTAATTTACTCGACCAAATGATATTACGTGGATTAAACCAATAATTTTCGTCAGGCTCTTTCCTCTAAGGAAAGAATTTCATTGATCCTCTCTGAAGTTGGAGAGACCCATGCAGTCAAATGTATTTGTTTGATAAACAAGTCTGCCATGGCCTTGAAATTGCTGCAGCAAGACGCAAAGACACGGGGAGCTTGTGTTAGGGCTTGACGAGCTCGCTAACGCAGTGGGGGTCAGGACTGAAGTTTCTCTGTGAGATGTAGCACTACGTGTGACTTGGTTTTCGGACGCCGTGTCTCTGTGATCATCACTGCAAGGGGTGAGATTTTTTTTTCCCCATATGACTTTCACGATAGAAAATGGGTGTCTGGCAAAAAAATAAATTTTTTCAGACATTGGGAGGAGGGTGTCAACAAAATGCAAAAACCAGAATAACCAAAAATATATTGTTTTTTCCATCTTTTCTTTGAGATTTTTCTATTTCACAGTCAGCTCTCCTGAGCTCTGCTAGTGCAGACTTAGCCGCTGCTCTGTGGGTAGCAATGCTAAAGCAGGTACGGGCTCTGCTTGTCTCTTCTGCAGCACCTTTAACTTTCTTTGCTCAGTGGTAGAAGAAATTGGGTTTTGGGGAAGAAAGGAAAGAAGCTCTTGTTCTTTATACCCAGAGAGGTCACAGAAACTGAAAACACTGCTTGCTTTTGTGTATGGCAATGCCTAATGATATGCTGTCATCTCCTCTGCCATCAGAAGGCCTTGATTTCACCTCTTGGGTCCTTCTACAGCTGGATGATGGGTGAAAAGGGACCCTCGCTGGCATTAATCTCTGCTGGGAGCTTACATACCACTATAATAATTAATAATAATGACCCAAATTATTATTCCTAGCGTGTCTTTGGCAGTGTTCAGATGAAGCTCTGAAAGCCTTTTACACAGAGGGATAAGAACTGATCCCCTGTTCATCCTTGTACAGCCCGAGTCTGTCTCGCGCCAGCGTAAGGCAGTTGGTTTGAAGCGTTACTCTGCTTTTTCTCCAGGGTGCCAAGTCCAGAGAAATTGAGGCACAAGGCTTATGTGCCCGTAATTCCTTGCGCGGCTGCAGAGTCAGGGCAAAACCACCCGTGAATTCATCTAGGCAGTGATGCCTCTTGCTTAAACACACTTGGAATAAAGTGCGTTAAATTCTGGCTTGTGACTCATTGCCGCTACCTCTAACAAGGTGTTCTTTTTCTAATTGCTTTTGTTTGGTGTTTTGGGTTAGGATTTTTTTGCAGCTCCCTTCGGGTTCTCGGTGTGGCTCTTCACAGAGATCCCGCTTCCACGCGTGGGCTCCTGTGTGTTTCCCCGGTGTCCTTCCATCGAGGACACACGCAGGGGCTTCGCCCCATCTCTCTTCTCCACGGTGGCAGGGCAGGGGATGCATTTCCAAGGGGTGTGCAAGAAATGAATGCTCTCTGTCTGACCTGCAAGTCGGTATTTTTATAATTAAAACATGGAAAATGCCACCAGGTATGTTTGTGAAGTAAAAGACCCACTACTTTTAAGTCTGCTACTGAGTAATGACAAATATATATATGGTGTCAGAGCTGGTGCTGCTTCTCGTTAGGGTGGGTTTTCCTTTTGCCAACTGATTTATCTGTGAAATAAACAACCAGTGTTGAAATCAAAGCACATTAATATAGCTGATTTGTAAATAAAAAGGAGACTTAGCCAGAAAGAGCAGAAACATAAATAGAGACCAAATGTTATAATATAATGAGAGATGATGCTCCTGTTTAGAAAAAGACTATCATCCCCCTGCACGCTTATGGTAACGGAGCAGTAGGCATGTGGCGGCATAGCAGAAATGCCATTGCCTAATACTGCAAATGTTGAGAGAATTCTGTTATTTGAATACTCATCAATTTTAAAAAGCATTTTGAAGGTCCACAGCAATTACCCACTTGAGGGGTTTTCCTGGAAACACTTCTCAGAAAAGTTTATTTTGTTGAAGTGTGCTGCAAATCTCCTGCCAAGCCCTGGGAGGGGGGAGAAGGGAGTCAAAACCTCCATCATTTCCCCTGAAAAATACCCGACTGTGTGGAGGTGGTTTGAGGTTTTAAGAACTCACAATACAGAAACAGAGGGGTTATGGTCACAGTCAGGTAATTTAGGGGCCGTGGCTGAGCGTTGGTGCTCCCCTATAAGGAGAGCTTGTGGATAGATATTAAGATAGAGATTATTCAGTACGATGCGCTTGAGCCGCACAGGGAAGAATTAATTGACACCTAGATGTATTGGGGGTAGGGATGGTGACAACATATGATAAATGAAACACACAGCAGTGAGAACAGATGTATGCTGGAAGGACAGCATGATAAATGTGCATCTTGATATTTACAGTGCCTGAGAAAATGCTCCCGATCTGATACAGGTTCAGTAGCTACAGTCATATTTGAGTACGGTGGTGACTTGATTGATTTAATTAGCTCTCATTAATGGCATTGAAAATAGTTCAACAACAGGCAACGGAGAGTCTCGCTGAAGTGTTGCATGTTAATTGCTTGATGATTTGTGTTATGGGACAGCTCTTTTGCATAAGTACAAATTAGGTGGTGAGTTGTTTGGAAACACTGGTGTCTATCCTTGCTGGGAGAGACGAGACCGCTGCCCGGGCTGGCTGCATCGTGCACCTTCCCCATGCCGGCACGGGCTCTGCATGCCCCGTGAGGGTTTACACCCTCAAACAAGGCTCTGGCCGCAGCTCGTGGGGCTCCTTGCCCTGTCACCCCACTTCCAGATCACATGAATAGAAGGGACCTTGCAAATCGATATCCTCATTAAAGCTTATAAATTATTCTTTTGATCTACATTGACTCTGAGTGAGAGAGCTGGCCCAGGAAAAATTAAAATCGCCTCTATGGCTAAATCTACTCAATTATTGTTTTTTTTTTAACCTTTCTCATAACAGCATTTTAAAATTCAATTTGGTGTTCTCAAACCAACTGCAAAATGACAAAGTTTGGTCAAACAAGCAAATTTCCTTCCCACATTTTTTATTTCATATAAGAAGTAACTAAATGTGATATTGCCTGACTTAGGTGGGAGTTACCTGCCTCTACCCTGGACTTCACCGCTGTTTATAGCTCTCCATATCTGACCTGGCATTTTCCATGCTCAAAATCTGCCTCGGGCTGAGCTCTATGGAGATGTCCTCGCTCTCTCAGGGAGCAAGATAAGGGCGAGGGAGCATAGTCTGTCTGTGTAGTAAACTGGTTGTAAGAGGTATTTATTTTCCCCTTGCCCGAGTGAGGAGGGGGAAGCAGGCTGAGGGTGAACGCAGAAGATGGAAATGTGGGATGGCCCAGAGGGACAGCACTGCAGCGGCTGGACATGGGGAGCAGCAGGAGCTGTATGGCATTGCCTAATCCTGCTGCGCCTGCGGGGGGAAAAGCTGGGGCAAAGGATGGAGGTGGTGGCGTGTCCTTACTGGGATGTAATCACCAAGGGGTGATAGAATTAAAAACTATTGGGTTTGAGTGGGTTAAACCCATCCAGGCCAGTCATAATTCTGGCGTTGCGTTTCTTTTGTAAACTTTGCTTTGGTAACCTTAGGACTGTTTAAAGGGGGATTATTTGTGGGAGGTGTTCACATGCTGCTAACAGAAATCACGACAGGACACCCACCCCAGCGGGATGATTCCCATGCAAGGTGTGCATCGCCAGATGACTGCAGCTTGGAGCAAGTGCTTGTGGAGATGGTATGTTTGTCCTTTAATGGAAGGGTAGGGCTTCATTCTGCTCTTCAGGATGGTTTAAAATAATGGGAATTAACAAATCTGTCCTGTGTTTGCCATTTCTATGTGAAAACCAACATACCGGGTGCGTGCATGTGTAGAGGAGGTATGTCACCACACCTCCCTCCTTTCTTCAGGAGCCATAATGCTTGATAGCATCGCAGGCAGATCTAATTTTACAAGTGAAAGGCTGCTTTCAACTCCAGTTCTGCCAGCTGCAGACTGCGAGACCTCTGTCCGAGGGTCAGTCCCTTGACCTGCCTCGCTGCAAGCTGGAGGAGACCAGAAAAATGTGCCTGCCTCCGCCAGCGCTCTGCAACCGCAGAGGCACTGTGAGATGGTCCTTTCTCAAAGGCCAGAAAGGACCCAAAAATGCCTTTCATGGATAAGGATTCAATCCCAGCTGTGAGCACACTGGCTGAATATTGCAAGGGCAGAAAGGCACAGGCTGGTTGGACCCATCTTTCATGACCGGATGAAGCCCAGAGATGCTGTATGCTGGATTTCCGTGCTGAGTGGGGTTTTTCCTTTTGGAAGCAGTTTAAGATACCATCCTCTGCAACTGAGGTTTCAAGCTGTCCAGCCTTGGGGTGATTGGGAGCCGTTCGCGGGCTGGGCTCAGTGTCCCTTGCCCGCGTCGGGTGCGCTGGGCGCTCTTTTTGCCCACACCGGCCTCTGCCCTCTGCGGGACAGTAGGAAATCACATGCGGCTACTCACCGCCAACTGCAAGGCAGCACTGTACGCATGTACTTGGGAACGGTTCATGAAGAAAATTAGCTGTACAGCTGTCCTGAGTGATGAGGGGTGCTTTAGAAATGAAACAGCAGTATTTAGGAGCTGGCTTGGCTGTCTCCAGGCAGAGCTGCTCCCTGTGAACAGCGCACACTGCCGGAGGACCCTAGGCGAAATGCAAGCTGTGCTTCCCAAAATAATCACTTTTCCCCACCTTTCTTCTTTTTTCCACCTTTTTTCCACACCTGACGCTGTGCTCAGAGGTGGTGGGAGAAGCGAGGGGTGTGAACTGGTGTGCGCTCTCCACGTTCCTGGCAAGCCAGGGCTTTCTGGACTGGAGGTTGTATCATGTTCAAGTCTTGTCTCTGTGCTTTTGACCCTGCAGCTTTCTATATATATCACGGGAAGCATTTTTGCACTGTGAGAAAGTGGCTTGTGTAGTTACCTTGGACAAGTTGTTAGGGCCAAGCCGGGAAACTTGGACTACAGTGACAGAGCTGGTGTGCGCTGGTGAGGGGCATCTCTCCAGACCCAAAGGGATGGTGCCTCCGCCTTTGCATGAGGTTTGGGAGGAAGACTGGCTGCCACCTCTGTGGAGCTGAGAGAAGGTAGCTATTTCATGAGCAAGAAGAGACGCAAAATGGCACTTTTCTTGGTGGCAGAGAGAAATCAGGTTCTGCATTTACGGATGCAGTGTGGAGTAGTCGCGTCTTCTGCAAGTTATACCTTCTGATTACACAGGTCACTGAACTTCATTTAACCTCTAGCTTTGGGAAAGTGATGGCATTAAGAGAGAGCTGAGGAAAGAGTTTCTCTCCTTGAAGAAATTCATAGATGTTGACCTTCTGTTTTGCCCTGAAGCAAGGCAAACAAAGATGAAAATGATGGGCTTTTGCAAAGGCAAAAACCGCTGTGTTTTCAATTTATTGTAGCTTTTTTACTCCATCAGGTTGTTTTGATATTAAGATTAAAGTGACTCCAATAAAATAAATTCCACAATTATTTTCCGGAGGTTACTTCTGTTAAGCAGTTTTTCAGAGGAGAAACCCATGTGACTGGGAAACTTCCCACTAGATCTAGAGACCACCAGGTTATCTGCATTGGGAAGGACAATAAGGCCCCAGCACCGTCTCACGGTGCGTTGATCCCCGTGGCTGCCCTTACAGCAAGGCTCGGCGGCGTTCCTATGTAGCTGTGAGCTTGGGTCGGCCGAGTTTTGGGACAGCAAGGACAACCGACCTGCGGGAACTAGGAATCTCCTCTTTTACTATTTCAAAGGTTAAATCTTGGGTATTGTTAGCAGATTTTTGTATGTTTTTTACCAATGTGCCCTTTCTTGTGCAAAACAATAGGATTTCTGCACAAAATTCACTCTGAGGAAAAAGAAAAAAACAACTGGATCTTTATGAGTAACACCGCTGAGTTTCCTGAGGTGTAACCCTTTTTCAAACAATTCTTTTCTAAAATACAGTCCCTCGGTTTATAGATTTGGTGAGAAGATAAAGTACTGCAGATGGCTGCTTTACACGCTGTGCCCTTTCTACACCCAAGATGAATGCTGTGCTTTTCCTGAAATTGTCTCCAGTCCTGTTCAAATTCTATGGAGAACTTGTTTTAATAATAACTTGTCTAAAGAAACAAATTTCATTATCTAAGAACAAAAGGGACCCTGGCTTTTAAAATACACAACCTGCCCGTATGACACACAGACACCCTCTTTGAGCAGGAAGGGTATGAATGCTGTAGCTCCTGACTTGGTGAAGATGTTTGAGAAAGACCTTGGCCTTTAATGCTGTTCAAATACTGGTATTAAAAGCCCTCCCTTGATATTCCCAGCTTAACAGAATTCTTTGTTACTGTTGTGGAGGCAGGTGTTGCTCATCGCTTTGTCAGCTGTATCTGGGGAGTTATTAGCAGTTTTCATTAAACCAGAATTTAGGATAAGCAAGTTGCAGTGGTCCAAGCATAAATAGCAAAGAGTTGTTGTTTGAGAGCTGAGATTGTATTTTTTGGTTGGATAGCTGCAATAACTTCATTTCTGAAAGGACTGTGTTGTAACTTGATAGAAACTCAATGCACAAACTAGCACGGATGAATGGTGCTTTTTGACTGAATTAGTAAAGTCCTTCAGCTGTCTGCAGATGAAACCCATAGAAGAAGTCTGTCTCAGTAAAAACCTTTAATTTCCATTGTTATGCAGAAAAACATCAGGGGACCAAAGGCATATATATCTGCCTTGGCCTGCTCTCTACTATAAATAGGAAGGTTGTATCTGCAGCATGCTCCGTCCTTCAAAAGATGTCAAGACTTTCTCTCCCTTTGGAGAAAGAAGGTAACTGGCCTTGTGAATGAAGGTCACTCACCTAGTGCTGTTTTTTCCAGCATGTTTTTTCCCTTCTTTTAAGGGACAATGAAAATATAAAATCCAAACTTTTCGGTAAACTAGCTCTTGGTTTGATATGCGTGAATCTGGTTGCAGTGAGGACTTTGCCCTGTAGGTTTGTCTGGATTTTTTTTCTAACGCTCTTATTTGGACACATGTATTTGGGTTTTGTTTTGGTTTTTTCTCAAGTTTCCTAAATTTAGATGAGAATGGTGATGTGCTTTCACCATTTCCCATGTGAATGGGTTCCTAATAGCTTTAATAATAGCCAAGCGTGGAGGCAGACGCTCAGAGCAGCACAGAGGGAGACCAATTGAAGAGGGAAGAAAAGCTAAGAGCTGCAGTTCTGCAAAATGGGTTCCCCCTTTACATTGGACCCAATCTGCTTCTTTGGGCAAAGCTTTTCACTTGCTGCAGACACAAATCTCGGCTAATTCTTGCTGCTGCGCTACCAATTTTATTGCAGCGGCAGTACTGATGGAATTGCTCAGCAGTAGGGCGCGTGGCTTCCCACCGGCCTCTCTGTCCCAGCCATTAAATACACTTCCGTCTTCGTCCTACTGGGCCTTGAGCCACTTTACAAGGGTCTAAAAGAAATTTGGGTGGTGCTGAGCTTTAATAGCACCAAGGCTGCTGTACCTACCCTTGTGCAAGCAAGAGCTGTTTGTGACTGTGGAGAAAAGGCAACAAATTTTAGTCTGTCATTCCTAGTTTTAGCCTTTATCCTAGAGTTTTAGGAATATCCACAGCTTCCCAGCAAGAGTGTGCTGTCCGTAGCACGTTGCGTGATGCCCTTGAGCCCACACAGCTTCAAGTGACTGAACCGGCCTTGGTTTGGCGGTCTTGCTCCAGCAAAAGTCTCGGCTTTAACTGTGGTTCATTAATAGGTTTGGGGGATAAAATATTGCACCAAACTTATTCCACAGCTCCGGAGAAACTGAAAGTTGTGTGCTTTTTACTAAGCCTTATTGCAATGCCCCCTGTACATAGATCAGAGCTGCTTGGCCCCTGGTTAGGTCTTGCCGGAGAAGTGCTCGATCAGTGAGAAGAGTAGTTGGTGTCAGGGATGCTGACAGGTAAAGGCATCACGCTGTCATCCAGTTTTTTGACTAAGGAAAGACCCTTGCTAGGAGAGCTCTCTGAGCGCACTTAGACGTTCATTGCCCACTGTCAAGAAGCCAGCTTCTGGATTAAGGAGGCGACAAAAAGCCAATTGAAAATCACCGCAGGGCTGGCCTGCAGCGGGGGAGTTGGATGGCGTTTGCTAGTGCAGCGGAGCTGTGCCTTCAGCAAGCAAGGGGGGAAAAGGCATTTGCTCTTGCCTTCACAGCGGGCTCTTTCTGAACGTGGCAAAGCTCATAGTTTGTCGTAATTAATGTATTGTTAGCTTGTCATTACTCTGGTCATCTAAATGTCGGTGCTTCTACCTCACTGGGCTTTTCCATTTAGAGAAGCCTGGAGAATGTGAAAATGAAACATAGAGACGGATTACAGTAAAAAATCTCAAGTCTGGGAGGAAGCGGGGTGTTTATTTGTATATTTATCTCTTCCTTCCGTAGAGATGGAAGGTTGGTTGTTCTCTCTAGGGAAACATATGCTCACGTCTGCTTTGAAAGAGGCAAACAGGAACGCTTAATGTTGGTCGGCACTCGGAGAAATCTCTGGCCTTGCTGAAGGTAACATGGCTTCGTAAGGCAGATGGTTGTTTGCAGGTCGCGTGGCAAAATGAGTCGGCAGAGGAGAGGACTCCATCCGATTTGGCAGAGAAAGCAAAGCGACTCAACGCCAGGGCGTGTGGTGGAAGCCCAGGCATTTTGCTCAGCTGTGAAAGCTTGGCCGTTGGGATCACGGGAACACGGAGCTTTGGCTCTGCTTGTTTATAGAGGCAGCAAGAAGCGTGTGAATTCTGCATGCTTCGGTGGCCAGCATAATTGAAATCGATGATAAAATATAAATTAACAGAGGGAAAGTGGTCCTTCTTGTTCCATCTGAGGTGATTGCTTCAATTTTATTATCCAAGATGATTGTGAAGAGTGGTCCTGTCACTTGAATATCCCTCTCTCATACCAAGCACCGGGTGAGACCCCAGTGTCCCCGATCCTGATAAATCAAAACTCTTGATGTTGGGGCCAGAAAAATGTTTCTGAAAAAGGAGGATGGTTTTAATAATTGATGTTTTGTTTTGGTTTGTTTTTTTTTTTTAAAGAAAATAGTGATAATTGTTTTTACAGAACATGAAAAATTACTCCAACAAATGGCATACAATATCTGCCTGGTTCTGCTTATAATTAAGGAGCCCAGTGCTGCTAATTGGACAGGGAAGTGGGAGGCCCTGATTCAACAGTGCACTTGTCAATCCCAGTGTGTGAGAAGTTCCCATGAAGCCCCAAAGAGGATGTTCCCTTGGCTACAGAGGGATATACTTAAGTGCTTTTCTGGAGAGGGGCCATCAGGAGTCAGATGTAAGGACTCGCAGAAGCAAAGCTATTAGTGCAGTAAAGCTGCTTTAGCTAATGGTCTTACAGAATGGGATCCTAATTTCATGAATAAAGATAAGAATGGGGAGCAGGATGCTTGTGGTCGAAGGAACAGGGCTCTGAATATTTCTCAGCAGAGACACAGGCCCAGGGTGATGGCACAGTTTTTCTGTAATTAAATTTTTTTAGCTCACTACGTGTCTCTTAATCTTATGGGATAAAACCGTCTTGCTCGGCTCGCTGCTGGTGGGTTCTGTGGGAGAGGTGAGAATTAAGCCTGTCCCAGGTTATTTACTGGAACAGAAATTTGTATTCTGATATTCAAGCAGTTGTTGCCTTTTTATAAGGCTGAGAGAGGCTGTGAGCAGCATTCAAGAAACAGGCTTTAAAGAGGGCTGTCTAATTTTATTGGTCCCATTTGAAAAATTACATTCCTTCATCTCCTCCAAAAAAGAGCTGTGATCTCCGTCTCCTCCCACTTGTCATTTGCAATATAGCCAGCTTTGTACAGCATATAATCATAATACCGGAACAGTAATATTTCATCCAGACTTGTAAGGGGCCTCCAACTTCCCAGAAAAGCAAGGCAACTGCAGTCAGAGTTTTTCCACCTTCAGCAACATGCAAAGACGTGGCTATGCAGGCTCCCTGGGGCTCGGGGGATTTCAGCCCGTCTGCTGAAATGAAGGGACTTCTGAGGATTTTTTTTTTTTTTTTTTTTTAAACCCCATAGGCTGGAAGAAATGGCATCCACAGCTAGTTATCCCTGGGGGGTGGCGGAGAGGGAGAAAACTGAAAAACAGAGACAGGTATATATGTCACTAAATTCATATACCTGCTCTGCTGTGGGATAGTCACATCAGCGTCACTGCTGTCGTCTGGCACCACCGCGGGCATCAAGTGAGAATGAGTCTGTCACACTTCATTTACCAGGCTTTGGTAGATTTGGTGAAATCATTGCCTGGGATGACGGACTCTTCTCTTGTATAAATGACACGGGAGCAGATGTTGGGTCCTGATGGCATCGGCGTGGCGGTGCAAAGGGGGCAGCTGTAATCCCTGGGGGAGAAGCAGAGCTGGGCAGGGATCCCGGCCGTGGTTAGGGAGGGCTATGGAAAGTCTGCAAGCTGCTACGGCAGCTTGGTACAATGCATGGGTATTCCCCTGAGGGAATAAACTCCAGTTACCAAAGGTCTGGTTCGAGATAAGCACAGAGAAGCCCAGAGCCCCAGCAGTACATCTTGGGGGGCTTCACGTTGACTTCCTAGCTCATGGATGGACCTCACTGCTTCCAGAAAGGAAGCACGGGCTTTAAAATAGATACCAAACAGCCGGAGGAGGTGTAAATAATGTGTTCTGTTGGTGTGCAGGAGAGAGCTTTACAGATAGGATCCTGCAAAATCACGAAGTGTGTAAAAAGGGATGGGCAAGCTGTGGGCCATCTCTTCTATCCCTTCGGTGGAGACTTTCCGTGGGTGGACTGGTATGGAAGTCCCATGCTTACTGTAATGACAGTGCTTCCTAATCTAAAGTCGAAATTCAGCTAGCCTGTAGCCCTTGGAAACTCAGTGAGTGATTCAGTGGGGCTGGGCTGAACAACTGGATTTCGATGCATTTGGATTCCCAGCTTCCCTGGAAATTGATGTCAAATGTACTCTTCGGCATCTGAAATACTTTTAAAATCTGGCCCTGAATGTATTTATCCTGTAGGAAGTGTCTGAGTTGCAATCAAAACATGGAATTTATGACAAAATCTGTCCTGTGGCAAAGCATTAACGCTACTCACCCTGAAATTAATAGTGGATGCAACACCGGTTATACTGCAGAGAGAACTGGGGAAAAATATATATTAAGAGAGATATTTTTTTTTTTTTTTCCCCCCCTGAATAAAATAGCTAAGTATCCCAATCTCCATAGAAAGTCTTTCTGGACTATGTTGCTAATAGAATTATATGGGCTCACATAATCAGTAATCTCAAATTGTTTTAAGCAGCAGCATTTGGTTAGTGTCCATGCCTGTCTGCGCACCCATTGTCCTGGTTTCTCACCGTTTAATCGTCACCCACAGTATGACGAGTTTTGTCTGAGATCCAAAACAAGCTTTGCATCACGCCCTATGCTGGGACAGGCAGAGAGGGGCTGGCTTAGCAATGCCCTGGGTGTTGTCCTGCAAAACCTTCTGGTGAGCAGCAGCTCCCTGTTTTGGGTGCCCTTTCGCACCCTTCTCGCACCCCCGCCGGGGCCGTGCTGGCCTCTGGAGCAGCTCCCCGTGAGAGCTGTTCACGTCTCCAGCCTCTCTCTGTCAAGCAGTAGGAACCCACTGCTTCACCTTATTTTTGGTGCAGTGCCAGCAAAAGCAGCGCTATTAAAACTAATTAGATAAATATATATGTATTTCGTAATCAGGCAGTTAATTATGGCTTAGGGAGCAGATGGCAGTGCCTGGCATTTACTCTATCTATTCATAGCTGTTTTAAAGTGAAGTATATCTATTGCAGCTAATGATGACTCAATATAAAATATGTAGGTAACTGTGAACTTAGCCCTTGTCTCATCGTGTGTTATTTGTCTGAAGAGTGCAAGTTGTTTTGGGAGATCTGTAGGTAGGGTCCCCGTGGTAATACCTCGCTCCTCCCCTCTCCAGTTCGGATGGCAGCGCCTTGGACTTGTTACTAGTGCTCTTTCACAGGAGAGCTCAGGCTATCATTTACTTTTTTTCTTTAAAAGATTATAAAATGTTTAATTTGGTCTTCTTAAAATCCAGATGGGTGGTACAGAAATGATAAGAGCCGTGCCACTGCTGGAAAAATAGAGATAGGAACTCTTCAAAACATCTAAGAAACATTTGGTTTCTTTCCAATGTCATCTGTAAAATTATTTTACTAACACCTGTGAAACGTTGTGTCATTTTTTCACACACACCCCCAAACTGGAGTTTCTGTTGGGGAAAAAATATTTGCAGAAATATAGGTTAGGAAATGTTTGAAAACCAATATGGAAAATGAGGGGGCTGAGTTTTAGCTTCCAACACCCAGTGCACCCTCCATAGGCTTTTTAGAGTCTTTTCCTCAGCAGGAGAGGGCCATCCTGAGCCTGGAGCGTTTGTGCTCTCTTCAATGTCAGACTAGGAGATCATCAGGTCTAATTTAATTTGAGCGTGTGAAGGGTGCTGATTTCACAAAGGGAGAACAAGGGAGATACGAATGAGATGTCAGAGGGATATCAGCCTATGTGCCTGATGAGCTATGGTGGTTTTCTTTCCTTAGCAATTAACTTCTAAGGCATTTCGTTCCTGCTCGAATTACATTTTCAGAAGGGAAGAAGGAAGAACCAACATTGCATCCTGAGGAATATCATGGTTTCTGGCCTTGGTCACAAAGCTTGAAAAGACTAGAATAAATCCATAGGTGCTTACCAGACCAAAACCTCGGCCACAGCATAAAGCTTATTCTGAGGAAGGAAGAAGCTAGACTGGAGGTCACTGTTGTCTTCAGCTGGTGTGATAAGACCTAAAATGATGTGATCTAAATTTCTTGAGCTTTTTTTAACTGAGTTCAAGGCTGAAAGTGTATATGCGAGTAAGTCTACCTATAGATGTTACAGGTGAAATCCCTTAAGCCTTGTAGATCATGGCACTGCACAGCTAAAAGGATCTATTGCAGAAATGGTTCATGAAGTTCATACTGGTTTTTGGATGAAATTATTCAGTCTATACATTCCCAGGTCAATGGTATTTCTGCCTCCCGTTGCTCACTATATGTATGAAATGCTTTATTTATTTAAAAAGCTTTAGAAATTTTATAACAGCTTACTTAAAATTCTGAGAAAGGCGATGACTCTTTTTCTTTTCTAATCTTATATTGTGACTGAATATGCAGAATATTTGGGAACATGTAGTCCTTATACATACAGTTGATTAGGTCCATGTGGATATATTCATATCCTGATGACAGGCTGTCACATAAATAAGAAGAATAACGGTGTTTTGTCCCATGCGCAGTAAATGCTGAGATCTAAACAGTGAAACAACATGATTCAGAAGAATGAGGTATGTTTGTTTGGGTTTTTTTCCCCCAAAGAGCAGTAGTATTAAATTTAAAATGCTTCATTTCAAAGCCTGGACTTGAAAATGCTATTTTTCATTTAGATTCTCTTGATAGAAAAATAAAAATAATCAAAAGTGGTGTTTTCCCCATAGCTTGAAATTTTCTGGTGAACCCATTAGTTCTGATGGTAAAATTATATTAAAGAAAATATTCATTGTTTCCAGTAAAGAAGGTAAAAGTAGAAGGATCCTGGGGTCATGCAAGAGTTCTTTGTAGTTTAGGAGCATCTAATGGTGAGTAAAATAAGAAACTGGTTCCTGAAGAAGTCGACTATGCATTGTGTCAATTCAACGATAAAAATAAGTAAGTACAGGGAATCACATTTTCATAACTGGGCAAAGACTGCAAAACTAAAAGCACGTTCCGTTGGCATTAGTGTTGCCGGAGTTTTAGGAAGACAGATCTTTGCAGCCCCCAGCCTCCGGGGACCCCTGTGTACGAGCATCTTCTATTAACTCAAGCTTCTCCTCATTCCTAGCGCTTCCACCAGGAGGGTGCTGCTCTCTTTCATTTTGCCCAGCTTTTTCCCCTGTAACCTTCTCAGAGGCATGGAGAAAATCAATTGAATTATACTTGTTTTGGGGGGATTGGAGAATAATGGAAGCGGCTCTTATGGATGTGACACAAAGACTGCATACATTCATCCCCGAGGCACGATGAATGGAGGTGCGAATTGATTTTGACTAGGCTACCTCGAGAGCCAGGACTGCAGCAGGAACCTTACAAAACAAGACAAATTGCATTCTGCATTGTATAGAATTATATTCTTTGTTCTCTAAACACGTCTTATGCTGAATAACATCCAGGCAAGTTATATGATTAGAGAACTCCTGGGGAATGCTGGTAGTCTCTGATGCTCTGGAAGGGTGTCAGGGAAATTGTAGTCTGATGCACGCTGTCAAATTTGCCTGCGGGCTGGTTTAGCAATGAGTCCAACGAGGTCAGCCTTCTTAATTTAACTGTGTTGTGTAATGTTGCTGTCTTTGTGATTTATCTTTATTTTTAATTGTTCTTCTTCTTATTAAATCATAATTTAATTTTCATTTTACTAAACCAGAACACTTCTGCCATCACATACAAAAATAAAATTGACATAAGCATTACTATGTAACCACACAATTACACTGCAGGGTAGTAGGCACTTTACCTGTACAGGGATGCTGTAAATTCTCCTGCAATGATCAGTTACTTCACATCTTTCTGACTTTGTGATTGACTATTGTGTACATATTGAAAATATTAACCTAATTTGTCTGAAGTTTTTGGCTGGTTGCCGTCAATCATTTTACTCTCTATAGCCTTTCTCTTTTGTCTCAGAGTTTTATAAACATCATATAGGTACATAAACCTATATTGAATTGACTATTATATTGAATGCATATCCCATTTACAAGCATTTGTTGTTCTCATTTTATCAAACAGATTAAAAAACATCTGGGTTAAAATATCCAGTATTCCCCAAACTATATGATACCAGAAAGTGGGGAGAAGAAACAAATCTAGAATAATGTTAATCAGCTCCTAGCATAGCACATCAGTTTATTGGGAAGTATATGTAATTTTCTGTCAAATTATTTAATGAAAGAATGATGAACAACAAAAACTTATTTTAAAAGCAAAGACACGTTTCATCCGTAAATTGATGTGGTGCAACTTTTAAGTCCTTTAAGTGACACTTACAGTGTAGCAGTGGGTGCTGAGGGTTTTTATAACCATGGGTGATTAGAGCTGGTGAAACAATTCACCTAGAATATGTGTATTCTGTATACGTTAAAAAAAAAAAATTTCAAGGCAATAGAAAGAGGAGCTAAGGCCCCAAATTCAAGTCCCGTGAGCACATGCAGGCTTCCAGCTCCTAGAAACGCATCCCCTTGAGCCTTTTTTCTCTACAGCTAAAACTTGGTCCTGCTAATCTAGCACTGGACCTCGTACATTGTTCTTCATTCATAATTGGAAGTTAATTGCTATCACAGTACAAATAATAATAAAATTATACTGTAATGATCACGTCGTAAACTCCTGGAGAAGGAAGCACTTAGGAAGGAAAAGCTCTGTACGACCTCACGCTAATCAAAATTGCTGTTGAATTTAGTGCTTCTGTGGCATTGTTAGCAATAATAAATGCAAAACGATGTATCCTGCTCCAGCAAGTAATTATACTTGACCGGGTTGAATTGATTTGCTTTGTGTTCAGTTGAGCTGAACTGACATACAAATGACATCTCATAAGTTTATGGCGCCTGTCACTCATCCCAAATAAATGACCTTTTCAGAGATACAGAATTAATTTTCTGTTCAAAGTGAAATGCTTTCGATATGGAAGGAAGCTACCTTATTCACATGAGCTTAGGAAATGCAGGATTTTTTCCCTCGATTAGAAGGCTCAAGGAATGCATAAATAGTATTTAATATACATTATATACCGAATCTTTGAAAATTTGAATGGTTTCATGAATCTTGAAGAAAGCCTATCCTCATAATTGTGATTGGTGAGATACTTTTATTTTTCCTTCTCTTTGATATTGAATTGCCCAGTACTTGAGGGTGCTTCCCAAAAGGGCTCTCTGATTTGTATCAGCTTGCAAAAATTTAAAAACGCAGACTTGTAGCTATGATGTGTCTAAACATCCCTTTTATCACCATCAGACTCCGGCTGGGAAGGCGACGCTCCCTTTACTGGCAATCTGCTCCACTCTTTTTCCACTCAAGTGCAGTCAGAGTTCGCTCTTAGTTTAAAGATGGCTTTTGCAAGAGTCGATCGTTTGCCAAGGATTTCAGGTAGCTTAATTGTATTCACCCAGGTAATCTCTATGCTCCTCATTTAGTGAATGCTTTTTAAAGTTATGCTGTAAGGTTCCAGGGCGTTCTCTGCTCTAGAGAATGTCAGTCTATCCTTGCTCTGTATGCTGTGGATGCTTTGTGCTGTAACCTTCCGCTAATAAGAAAATCAATATTTTAAGTCCCATCCTGTTACAGTGTTCAAATTCACTCTGTTTAGATGTAAATTTTTTAATCTCCTCTGGAACTAAAAGCAAGGGAAGAAACCTTAGCAATTCTGTAAATGGATTTAGATCTTGAAGGATGTGACTTACAGGACAACATATCTTGCCTCTTATGTTTAACGCTGAAAAAATATATGCACAATATCCTGTTTGGTATTGAAGTGACACAGGTAGCGGGGACAGACTGTCACAAAGCCTGGTCCCATCTTCTCAGTGTCATAAGCAGACAGGGAAGGAGATGGTCCCTTTGGACTTTCTGTAACAATGTGGTTTTCTGCTGCAATGTGGTTTGCTTTCCGCATGGAAGAAATCGATAGACAGCGAGGAAGGACAGTGGAAACTATTTGGGCGGCTTTAGTAGGCATTGATTCATGCAGTATTTTTCGTCATGGCAGTCTAAAGAAAAAGCTTAATTGTTTCTAACTGTTTGCTCTTGGTGCCAGAGCTTTCCAGATGGTGGATCACAGTCCCGTTGCAAGGAGTGTAGCACTGAGTTATTGCCCTCCTGTTTTCTGCCTTCCTCCTCCTCACACCACTCTTATGGTCCATGTGGAGTGAGGAGACTCTATAGCTGATGGAGTAATATTCTGGCACCTAAGGACTGCCATCATTTTTTTTTTTTTTATCCATTATGAAAAGATCAAAGGAGGAAAAAAAAAAAAGCGATGCTGGAATGCATTATGTTTACCTGGGGAGAGAAAGGCGGTAGACCAGGGTGTGGGGCACAAAGTTCGGAAAAGTGTGAGCTACAGGCACACCTTCTGCTTTGCAACGTAGCTGTTCTGGGAGAGTATCGCTATTCTGCCAAAATCCATCTTGTCCCGACTCGGCTGTATGAATTGAGGTATCTGGTACAAGCCTCTCCCTCCTCTGTGACTCCAGAGAAGGTGTTAAAAGCTTCGCTAGCAAAGGGCAGCGCTGCCAGGTACCTGTCCATCACTTGCTTGTTCCTGTTCCCCAACCAGAACAAGTTTTCTCCAGACGCTGGCAGAGTGTGTCAGTAATTTAAATAGGTTTTGCTGGTGAACCATGCTCCCATCGAAGCGTTGTTGCTCAGATCCTGTCCCTGAGCCCGCAGCGTGTCCCTTGGGAAGCCTGGGGCGGACTTTGCGTTTGCTGTAGTCTATCTTTCCTGAAGTGTTGTGGGCAGAGGGATATGACCCTGAACGTGGTTTGAATTACGAGATGGGTTACCTCCTCTGCCACTGTTTGTTTGCAAAGGGGAGATGACAATACTTCTTTTCTCCCTTTCTTCAAATGCTTTCAGCGTTTTTGAGCATGATTTTGAAAATCCCGATGGTACAATTCATGAAAACATAACTTGTGTGTAGATGAAAATACAATGTTAATGCATTATTAAGAACCATCTAATATATTGACTATTCCATAAGTCTCTAAGCTTATGTCTTCCTCCAGATAGCTCTTGATGCTATAAGCTATATAATTAATAACCTATTGTCATACACTGCGTCAGCCATCTATTTTAAGATGAGTTGAAATTTTCTCAAGGGAGCAATTCAAATAATACTGCAAAGAAATCACCCCTCAGCCTTCCCAGTCTTTTAACTTGATATTTAATACAAAATAACCTTGGCTACGTGATTTAACCCTTTCAGGGAGGGAGGCCTGGAAAAATGTTTCAGACAAAAAAAACCTTTGGGTGAGTCCCATATCACCCAAAAGTGCCATCATAGCTGTACGCCCTTGCTAATATGAACAGTGGAGAGCAGAAAAGGCCCTGGGACAACTCTTTCTCTCAGCATTAGGCTTCCAAAGCATGAGTGTGAACTAGATAATAATAGAGAGGAAACTAATTTAGTAGCAATCTCTATGAAGCCAGTAGTCCCTGCCTCAATGCCCATTTAACTTAGCACAGTAGGGAGCCTGAAAATATAGACGGTAAAATTCTCCTTTCATAATAGACGAATTAATTTAGCCAGCCTAGTTAATTCAAATGCAAATTTTGTGTTGAAAGTGTCCATTATTTATTGCTTCATCTAAGACTGTTTCTCTGTTTCTCTCCTTAATTTCTGAAGTGCAGCAGAGAAGTGCTGAGCTACCAAACGCTCTCTTAGACACCAGCCAATTTTGGTACGCTTTCAAATGACATTTAATTTTTATTCTCCGGTTTAAACCTAATTTTGGGATTGTTTATTTGCTTTGACTTGTTTGTGGTTTCCAGCTGTGGAGCATTTCCACTGCCAAGTGGTTCATTTTCAAGCAAGTGGTTGGATACCAGCAGGAGGAACACCTCATCCCAGCTGGATGACCACTGCCGATTGCACACTGTATTTTCCTTCAGGTCAGGTTGGGAAGCAACTGTGTGGTCCTGCTCTGCGTGTGTGTTTGCACACGTACTCGCACATACGTGTACACACACATGTACTCATATGTGTAGGAGTCCTCTTGGATATTTTCCTCTGGGCAATAGTGTGTGGTGTTCTTCCCCCATTTCACATCAATTGTGAAATTAATTTCACAACATGGGAACCTTTTGTGGCTGCAGTTTGAGGAAGGTTGACCACCACCTGAGATTTCCTAGCTTCATAGAAGGATGATATCCTTTCCTGGAGGTACAGCAACTCACTGGAGGGTCCAGCAGTGCTGCGGTGCCAGTGCCAGACTGACCCTCTGCCTCTCATTCCCCCAGGCACTGTCCATACAAAACCAGAGTAATAAACATCTTATTTGAGAAAAGCATAAAAAATGAAGGAAAGGACAGAACAAAAGAAAAGAATGGGATATACGAAGGAAGTTGTCTTACTGTGGTATTTCTAGGGCTTTGTTTATTTCTATAGTGTATCCCTCTCTACTTTTTTGGAACTATTGCACCATAATAACTGAGCAGAGGGCAGCTCTCTTTTACCAGTGTCCCCTCCAGAGCAGAGGTTTCCATTTGTGTTGTAGGAAGGTGGCATTGTTTGAACCATCAGCTGGTTGCTCAGGGGGAATTCATTGCAGACCTCTAACAAAAAATGCTGGAGGACTCCCACCAAAACCAGACGGTAGCCAAATAGGAAATCAGGCTGCAATTTTGTAGAGAGTAGATGATGATTCAAGTGTTTTGTATTTAACAGCAAGGAAAGTCCATTTCCATTCACACTGTAATCATAATTTTCTTTTCCATGTATGAGGGGAAAAATGCTATGTTATTTTCACCTGGTCAGACAGGTGAAGCAGAATGGCCAGACAGCCTTGCAAGGACTGCCAAATTATTTCTTTTCACACGAAGAACATTTTTTGTTAAACATGCCTCTCCATTTACCATTTTCCTTCAACATTCTCCAAAATCTGTGCTTAAAATGGATGAGGGAAGCGCTATGATCCCATCCCTCACACAGGTAATAAATGATCCTTCATTTAAGATCCTGAATAAAACTTCCAGTCTCACTGGCTTTCCCAGCTGGATATACCAAAAACCTAAGGGCCAACCTGGAGCTATGCTGTGAGCCCTATACAAAGCAATCTGGAGAAAAGCACCTGAAATACCGTTTGTTTTTCCCCACTTACGTTCTTTTAAGTGGGCACAGCCTTCCCTTTTAAACAGCATCTTTATAACTTGTGCACAACATCCAGATTAGACGATGAGGGTCAAGCTGTGCATGTTACGTTGCTCTGCTTCATGTCCTCTCTAGCCCTTGTCTTGGATACGTTTCCCCAACACTGATGTTGTTAAGCTGCTATTTCTATTCTGCTTGCAAGCATTAGGAAAGCATTCAGTCTTAAACACGTGGCTTGGGGGGCAGGAAATGAAAGGGAGGAAGACTGAGAACTTTGTTTTGTGCTCTTCAGGTACTCTGACATTTCCGAATGTCTTGGATATTGTGGGCTCTTGGAATTTAATTGCAAAAACACCCTTGATGGTAACAGGAATTTGTTATATTCCCTAGGGTTTGTTTTCTAGCCATTTCTTAAACCAGGTGATAATTGTATTCTTACAATGCAAGTAAAGAAGAATGATCCCAAATGTTCACAATCTTTTTTCTCTATTCCAAACTTTCTTGTTTATAAAATATTTTAAAAAAACCTTTATTTTTCTTGGAAAGGTTTTAGTCTCGGTTTAAGTTTTCTTACTTAGGCTTTAGACTGTAACAGAAGCCTTGCAGAAACACTACAGGTCCCTAAAATTTTAATAACTATAATCTATATCAGTTTAGCTCAGCACATTGTTTGCAGAAATGTGTCATCTGTTGCTTGCAGCTTTAGCTCAGCTGGTAAGGCACAATGCGGAGAGAAGCATACAGAAGGGAAGGCTGCTGTCATTCAGCCGTCTGAAGGCTCGTCTGTGCATGGGGTTACTTAGCAAGAGGTATCCCTGAATCATTTCTTATGCAAAGATCTCTTAGTTCAGGACAGGGCAAAAAAGCAACTGTTTCAATTTGATCCAAGTTCAAAGGCACTCTTATTCCAAAATAAATATATTAATTTAAGTGGAATAGCTGCTGCAATTTAAATTTATATGCTACCTCAAACCGAATTAATTTTCAAGTGTAGACAAGCTTTAAGCACTTGGAGGCTGACTTTTAATTAGTACGGCTGACAGCACCACCACAGAGCTGGTTTATCTTAATGACAGAAGCTAAACTTCATTAAGTTTTCCAAGCAGCGTAAGAAAATGCAAATAAGACAGAGCCCTTTAAAGAGCTTGTGACTACCCCTGTCATTTTTATTACTGAGGTGATTTTTCAGTCATAATCCCATCAGCTTCCCCTCGTTGTTGTGTGGTCGGCTGCGTTCCCAACTTGGAACTGTACCCAAATATTTGAGGGGTATGTCAGTGCATCTCTGTGAGGATGGCAGAAAGTGACAGTATTGTTGGGGACGATGTACAGCCGTGGCCCCAAGCAATCCTGTAGGGTTTTGCACCATGTCTATGCAAGATGGTGCAGGCAGAGGAAAGTCTGTCTTTCCTGCTTTCTGAGATGTGGACTGTGCTGTGCAGCCATACACCAAGAAGCAGAATAGCTGCAGCTGGTGTGGCCCCATCCCTCAGAAAACATGTATTTCTCAAAGATAAGTATTGTACCTTGGAGGATTTGTTATGGATGTTTGATTATGTTAACACGTCATCTTCCCTCAGCTAGGAAAATGAGCAAAATAAGTTTGTCTTTACCTGCAATTAGCAATGCGGTCTTGGATGTCTCTTTTTTTTCCTGTGTTAATCAGCAACCTGGAGCTGGATTATTCAGCAGCCTGAAAACCAGAGTGGCTGCAGTGACCCAGAGAAATACAAGGTTGCAGAGCACTCACAGCTGCAGCAAAAGCAGGGCATCACCCCAGCCTGGAGATTAAAAGCTGCTGGCAACTTTCTGCAGCTCAAAGACAGAGCTTTTCTCTTCAATTCCTTATCTGGATGGTGACTTACTTCTCTTCTGCTCGTAGGCAACAGTTGTTGGGTAAAAAAAGCCATCAAGAAATATAGTGCCAAATATTTTTTGATTTAGTTAGAAGCAGCAGATTCTTACTGACATTTCCCCACCTTCCCTGTATTCCATTTCACTCTCAGGACTGCCGTAAAAGCCAGCATCAAACTTCTGGAGCTGGCCCAGCTCCAGGGAATACCGGGGCCAGAAGAAAAATCTATTTTGGGGGTGAGGAGGAGAGAGATGTAGAGGAAATAAAGTCAGTTTGTTATTAAAAAAAGGGGGGGGATGTGGAGTAGAAGGGGATAATGTGTTTATGTTTAACAATGATTTTATTACAAATGTGATGTACAGTGACAGTATGTTAAATTTCCTAGTCAACAGGGGACAATACAGAACAAATTGTGGCAAAAGGAAACAGATGCAATTCTGTCTGCAGCTTCACACATCTGCTCTGCAAGCCAGCGCTCCTCCTATAATTCTCTAGGAGGGATCCAATAAAAATGATATAAAATTTTATTGTGTTAGTGGCACTAGTTATTAGAGTGAGGAGCCAGAAAGCTTACCCAGAGGCTGAACCTTTCCTGGCTTTTAGTGCGGAGCAAATGACGAGGCTGTTGCTGGTAACAGTGCTACTACACTGGGAAAAAGGTAGAAATCATTTTGGAGCGCTTAACGTGGTGGAGTGGGTGGTTCAAAATCAGAGTGGGAAAGCTAATAAAAGAGTAACAGGTAAAGATGCATCAAGAAGAATGGAAATTAAATGTTGAGATGGTATTTAAAAAAGAAAGGAAAATCCTAAAGTTATAGAACAAATCTGTGGGATGTATCTGCCCCTGCCCTATTGTTTGATGCTGTCAGTTGTAATTTTCCATATAGACTTTTATTCTGATTTTAAATGGCTGTAGCTTGGAAAGTAAAGCAGGGTGAAATGAGGTAAAATAAATAATACTAGCTTTCATTCTGGATCAGAACATCTACAAAAGGACTGAAACGCAGTCCCAACCGATCTCCCTTGAAATCAAAACTTTGGCTCTTTTGGATTAAATCCCCTGAGTGTCCCTTTGCAGGTAGGCCCTACGCAGCACTCTCGGGTATCTCTGCAGTCGCAGGGCAACGCGTTGTTCCTGGGTAAGCTGTAGTCGAGAGAGGGAAGTGAGATGATGCCCTGTATAACAGGGATGCTGTGCCTGATGGGCATGTTTCATCATGAGCCGTAACCCCAGATTATTTCCACAAAACGCTATCTACAGATGGCAGTCCAGCCCAAACAGAGAGAAAAAGGATTTATTTTCTGGCAGAAATGCAGCACAGCAATCCTCCGCTTAATCCACGAGAGCCGGTGCTTCAGAGAGGCGGCCATCGAAGAGCAATTATAGCACAGGGGGACTGAGGGGTGAACTAGCTCAATAACATTAGTGATTCACAGAGACGAGCAGGAGGGATACAGATACATACTTCATTTCTACCATTTTTTTTTTTAATTCTGATTGCCTAACTTTCAAAGCCCCTGATTTGAGACCATGTTTATAAAGCCATTTCTTCACAGTGTAGTTGCTCTGCACCTTCCAAGGTACCCTGGGCTAGACAGCTAAAACTGAGAGCTCACAACGTCCTCACCCTCTTTTAAAGCCTTCATCTTCATGTTGCAACCTCTGAGGCAAGGGAGTCCATTTAAACCAAGTCCAGCTCCCCTGAGGGCCAATTAGTGACCCGGCTGCCTCTCCTCAGCACGGTTGCCCCTCATGGGGGCCATATCTGCAGCCCGGGAGGAGGTTTTCACCAGTTCTCTGAGGTATTTTGCTGCCTGCCGTCGACCGTGGGGTAACAGAGCTGAGAGGGGGGTGGAAACAGGGACAGCAGAGGGAGAGAAAGGGGGAGCCGCCATGCCGGGGGTTGAGAAGGCCTTGCCGTGAAAGGCCGCCAGCCTGACAGAAAATGGCCGCCACCTCCTCCCCTCAGGTCATCTCACGTTGCCTCGGCCTCTCCAGAGCCATCACCACTCATTTTGGGACATATCTTCACACACTAAAGCAGCAGGTTTTGCTATTTTTGTGTGCTATGGCTTTTCCTAGTGTTTAATAACTAAGGAGTCCCAGGTGACAGCACCTGCTTTTATTGAGGCATTTGGTGTGGCAGACTTGGGAGTGACCAGTATTATTCCCTCTCTCCTACTTTCCCTGGGTCTTTATAGAGCTGAGGTGCTTAATAAAAACTTCTTGGGCAGCCTAAGCACAGGCCTTAACAGTATCTTTGAATATGTTATTTTTATTAGCAGGGTCCTTTATCTGCAGAAAAGGAAGTTCAAAGCGCTGACTGAACAATCCCTCTCACCTCAGTAAGGACACTGCTGTAAGAACAACACGTTTTCCTTTCTGGTCACGTATCCTTCATGAAATGTTAATAAATACTAGGCTATGAAGCATGTGCTTTTGCAGAATATGATGTTATTTAGAAATTGAAAGACTCTTGACAGGTAAAACAATGGGCAGATTTGTTTTTCCTCTAGCAACAAAACATTACACTTAATCCCATCAGGTTTGTTAAAGCAGTGTGAATATGTATTAGAGACAGTCAAACCAGTTTAGCTTATGTTTAAGTTAGTTTATTGGATTAGGAGAAACAGATTCAGATTCTAGAAATCCTAAAAAATGAGAATTTATTTTATTGTGAAATATTATTGCATTTGAAAATAAATCCATACTAAAACATAACAAACGTTAAACTTAAATCCAGAACCAAAGTTCAAAAAATCTTCAGACAGGAGTGTCCAAGGACTTTAACCTGAAGTGAGGTAATTTAAAGTTTTTCAAATAAAAATTAATTTCTGTTTGCAGAACCACACCGAAACATTTTATCCTGGCTTACGTTACTGAGTTGCTGCAGTGACCTGTGGGAAGTGTAGTTCCTCTCTGCAGGCTGAGGTGTTTTGCCAGACAGTTGCATGTTAGTACTGTAACGATACTAATATTTTGACTCTGTCTCGCAAAACAAATATTGCAATACCAGTTTACTTAACCTGAGGCAAAATATTTTTATCTCGCTTCCTAAATGAAATCTAAACATTTTTGAAAAAGCACAGCTTTTCATTCCAAGAATCTCTTTTCCAACGTAAATGTATTTCAGTGGAAGACTCCTGAGCCATTTCAACTTCCAGCCACAGTTTCAAAAAGCACAATCTTTTACAATCTCGCTTGCTAGATAAGACCAAACCTTTCTGCGTGTTTTTCTGAATAAACAAACCATTTGTTAGAGCTGTAATGCAAAAAGCAAACCTTTCAACATTGATCTTTTACTGGCCAGTTAGAAAATGTTTGAGGAAATGTTTAGCCAGGTAAATACATTATTGATTATTTTAGAATAAAATGAGCCAAGAGGATAACTAGGCAAATAAAATGTGTCAATATTTAAGAACAGTTTTATGAGTTCTGTAGAACTGCACAGGAAAAAGCCAATGGCAACGAGATTGCGGTGGCAAATATGCTTAACAAATGTGGTCTTTCTGATGTTGTTGTGACCCATTCCCTTATCTTCTCAGCATATTGCACAATAAAGTAAGATAAACTGCTGGCACGGCCCCTGGAAACCAGCTGGCTTGACAGGCTACCTCAAGAAACACAGAACTTACATGAGAATGACAGAGTAAGGGGCCAAATTCCTTACTGCTTAAGGTTTTGAGCCTTAAAGCAGCAAAAAATTGGGCCATTAGAATCCTAAATTTCTGAACTTTGCACTCCAGCTCAACATTTCAGACATCTCATGTGTTAGCAACACGGTGACCTGAGACTGGGATTTGGCCTGCTCTGACAAAGGGTGTGTTTGCTAATTGCTGAGGATGATCCAACTGGAGCATTTGGATGCCCTCAGCACACCAGGCTACACAGCCTATTCAGAAATCTGGAATAGATTTCTGGAAGGCTACAGATTCAGATAAACATAACAGGCATAATTTTCAGCTAGCATAAACTTCTGTAACCCTACTTAAGTGAGAATAACTGAGTGCATGGATTTATATGAGGTGATGATTATTTATTTTCACATTGTGTTAAAAATTAAGCTGAAAAATGGGATTAATAATTCTGAAAGGGTCTTTTTTTTCCCCCTTCAGCTCCCATTCATTAATTCCTGGCTGAGCAAATGTTTTCCTTGATTAAAGGACTGCAGACAGTGTCAGAACAAAATGCACTTTTTGCATATTTTCTTTACCTATGATGCTGAAATCACTCTTGTGTCAGTTTTCCGGTATTTTTCATGGTTCAGAGACCCCCCAAAAAAATACTTGAAAGGGGCATCTTGCAGAAATCCTGTTAGCAGAAAGCAATGTAATGAACAAGCCTGTTTTGGAAACCATGAAGAGCTATCATCCGTAAGAATAGTCCTGAATAAACTGTCTGATAGCCTGAAGCCCAGAGTGTTCTTTGTGGACTTGTGGGTAATTGCCACAGTGAAGAACATGCATATATTAAATTAAAGGTATGATTTTTTAATTTTTTTTTTTACTCAGTTAAATGCGTTAAATCCCATACTTGCTTCACTTACTGTCAGCATAAGGCTTCAGGCATCCTTGTAATGTAATAACCAATGGAGTTATACACACAGTCGTTCTGTGGCAGGTGACAGCACAGCTTTGCATTAATATCAGGGTATTATTAACAACACTAATATATTCACTTGTAGAGACTGCACATCTTACAAAAAGGTTATTGTTTTTGAATTGTGTAGTCTGGCTGTTTCCTACACTTCATTGACTACTACCACATTTGGAAACAGCTGGCCATGGGTGTGTCACCTGTAAAAACAAACATCTTATGACTGTATTAAGTTCAACCCTTGTTTTTCTCTGCTTGGGTTCTGAACCATGGCTGCTACCACAGGACAGATTAATAACCGTGGGATTAACGGCAAATACATTGTGCATGTGTGCTGCAGACGATATGGCTGATCTTTAGGACATGACAAAATAAACTCATTTATGCTTCAAGAGTAGCGAAATGGCCTCATCGACCAGAAAAACTTTCCATCCTATTTCACAGAACTGTGTTGTAATCAGTAAGCATGTTAAATTATATTATCTGTAATATAAGGTCATATTGCAGGAGCCTGGTGGCTTATGTGAACTGCAAATCACTGCCCTGGTAAAAGAGCTTTGCAAAGAGAGACCATAAAAGTCACCCAAACTGAGAGAAGCAATGGAGAAAGCTATACTTTTAAATGTAGAGAAGCTCATATCACAAGCCAGCTGGCAGAGAGCTTACAATTTTAAATCGGTGGTTATTTCTAGGTGATATTTCTCTTTGTATCATGCAGTCACTATGAGACAGAGAGCATTAATTCCCAGAATATTTATACACTAACGTTTTACATAAAGTATACTAAGGACAAGAAGGAGAGTTTTCAAAAGCAGCAGACTGACCTAAGGTGAGACACTCACGATCACTAGCCTTTTTAGGAGCTTTTGAAAAATCACAGCCAAAGGGTTTGGTTTTCTTTTGCTCTAAGCACAGGCAGGAGTATGGACCTGCTGAGGTGTGTGGGAGGTGTCTCCTGAGCACATTATCAGAGTGAATCTCAGAGGCGGCCATGGTGACTGCCTGGTTCTGGTGCCAGGGTGTCCTACCCTGCTGAGGGATGCAGCTTCTGGTCACCTTGTGTGACCTAGAGACAGCCCCAGGCCTTCGCCCCCCGCCCTGCCCCGAGACCAGACTGTCTCTGGATTTGGTTCTCAGTTTATGCACCTCTATGGTTATTAGTGTCCACCAGGATGGGCACTGATACAGGAAACCAGAGAGACAGATGGGTATTTTGAGTAGCACACTGGAGAATGAGACACAAGTGGTAAGCTTGGTGCTTCTGGGGGCATGTGGTTTAGAGACAGGACATTTAGTTCCTACAAAGGATTTGCCAAATGTTTCTTATAAATCCCCTATCTAAAATTGTAAGATCTGTCAAAGTTCCCTGGGATTTATAGCAGCCTAATAACCATAATAAATGACTGTATTAGCACAGAGAGAACATGCATGGGGTGATTAATAGATTTTTCTCAAAGTCATAGACAAAAATGAACAGCAGAGGAAAGGAAAACCTTCATATTAACTCTGTGGGAGCTCCTGTATTAATTGCACATAATCAGGTACAGCTGCTAATAATCATGCAGCTCTTTAAACCAACACACACAGCACTGCCAATACAGCCTTAAGAGCTAGAGATTAGACAATATGCAAATATTCTTTGAAATTCAGGTTGCTGGATGAAAGTCACGTTTTCTTATAAGCTTACAGATCGCTGATCCTGGGTTCTGCTTATGTCAAGATGTGACAATATGGGATTCCCTCATGTCGTAAACCATCTCTTCCCATACTTGCAGGCCACTGAATAGTATCTGTCAGAAGATATGTTTTTTCCTGAGTCCTGTATCTTGATAATAGCAGTCTTCAGAGCACCCAATCTTCTTGATGGGACATTCTGCAGATTCTTTGTGGGATCTCCATTTACTGGATATTGTTGTCCTCGGGAGAAACTACGTATCTCATCTCGCCAGAGCCACCACTGGGTCACACAATACCAGGCAAGTTCAACTAAGAAAGTAAACTTAAGAAAGCAAATTGATTGAAAGCAATAAAGGATTGAGCTCTTGATTACAACCTTGGAAGCAGCTACAGACGCAGCAAAAAAATCCCCAAGCATTTAAGAAACCTACAGTGACTCTAACAACAAACTCTTGTTCTAGCTGTCACCTAAGGTTTTTCCTGTCAGCTATCAAAGTCAAGGGGCCAATTCATCAGAATTCCTCCTCCATAGGGTTGGCTTTCTGAGAGGACTATCATCCTGGGGTTTCCATTAACTTTAATACTCAAGGGTTTTCTTGTTACTATTGAATACAAACAAAGCTTCAAAGCCCTCTCTCAAGGACCTCTCTGTTTCTTTACTCACTTAGGGTCTCTTGCCCTCCTGCAGTCTTGGCATGGCTGTTACGTGTTCACATAAGCATTAACGAGGTATCTTTAACATGAAGCATGACAGCTCTGCTTTGTGGGTAGTGTTGAGCTTTTCCTGTTCTCTTTAGAAGGTCAACAGAATTGGATTTAGTAGTGTTTGTTAATCCCATAAGTCTGCTTGTGCAACATTTATGTCTTTTGGCTTCATGGCACTTTTACAGCGACCATGCAAGCCATTTTGCTACATGCTAGTCATTTTAGGGTTTGTTCTGCCAAACAGAGATATCCCAGGGTTTCTATGATGTTGCTTTAAGAATGGCTTTTGGGACACATGAAACACATTTCTTACAATCAGTGAAAGCAGTGACAGTTTTCATGTGTGTCTTTACAAAGCTAATCAGCAGCTGCATTTGTTTCTTCTCTCCAAAATGCTGTTCTCCATCTTGGCCTAGATAAATATTCATAAATGTGATATGAATTAAGTGTGAGAGATGTGCTCTCTTCTCTTATTTGAGGTGCTTCCTTCTGTTCATGTCTGCACATGCTGACTTTATGATCTTCCCCCCAAAAAAAGGAAAAGATAGAGGAGTAAATACATACACTTATGTAAAAGCTAGTGCTGGTTGTTGCCTGGCGACTAATAGCTGTCAGAGCCAAATTAGCCAAGCTGCTCTGGAGACACAAGTGATTAGCAAATAGGGACCTCAGAAACAGGAAAAAGCATGAAGGGGAGATTAACTGAGTTCAGAAGAGGAGGCAAAGGTGAAACAGTTAGTGAGGTGTGGGCTAAAGTCCTTGAGGTAATCTTTGTTGGTGTTATTTTTTGCTGTCTGTTTTGCCATGACAATGATAGAGTTTCTTTCCTTTCTTTTTTTAAATGCCCTTGTTTTCCTCTTGGGCTGACCCTGTGGTTTGCTTTTTCTGATAGAAGTGTGAAGGGTTTGGATGTAGGTTTTGTAGTTTTGTTCCAAATGTGTTATTTTCTTAAGTAGAGCTTACCCTATTTTGTGCACTTCAAAGGTGCAAGCACAATAAAGAGTGTGCAGCGTGAAATCAAAAGTGGTATGAGGTAGGTCTTGCAGAATGCCATGCTAATGTTGCCTATCAGCTATGGTTGTTGTTTTATGGTTCTTTACAAGCTCATTCAGAGCAAACAGGTACTGGACAAATCCCTACAACTTGAAAAATACGCTTGGAAACCTCTTCTGCTTTTACCAGAAGTGATGTGTACACAAAACATTCTGTTTTTCAATGTGCTGAATATGTGATTTCCTTTTTAAAATATGCAGGAGTTTCTTATCTGTCTGCATAGTGATTCTACAGAATTTTTTTTTTTTTTTTTTTAATTTTCAAAGAAGAAAACAGGAAAGTGGCTTTTTATTGGACGGAAAAATAAATATGAGGAAAAGAATACAAAGCTGGGAAAACCTGGGGAGAATGGGAATAGGATGTAAGAGAGTTATTGAAAACTCTGAAGAAAGGAGTGTGTGTGGGAAACTGTCCTAAATTTGTGATTACACTTTGAACTCCGCCTCAACAGTTCCTTGTATTTTGTAAAATGTTTTTGCCTAGGTTGTATTTTAAGCTTACAGAATTTATGCTTATTTTTCAGTTTTGAAAAGTGCTATGCTAAAGAAATATGAACTACCAAAAATAGGGCACAAATCAACTCTGGGTTATTGCTGGTGATCTCATTTACAGTAAAGCCAAGCACTGGGCTATTTTGGATATATCCTTTCTGTATCTCCCTCTTTATTTAGTGTGTAGTCAGCATTAAAAATAACCTTTCACCATGTGTGAAGAACAAGAAGTGATCAATACAAAGCCAGGGTACCTGGCAAGGAGAGGGTTTTTTTGTTGTTTGTTTTATTTTCTTTCAAAGATCAAAAACATAATAGTATTATTCCTTCATGTTTTTATTTTTAAAAACTTCATTCTGTTTTGTTGGGAAAAAAATATGAATCCCTAAATATTGCTTCTTTTTGCTATTTTAGAATTAGCAAGGACTTAAAGCCTGACTGCTTTGGGAGGTTTTGGATATTTCTGAAGACATACACTGGGAGTCGCCATGCCTTTTCTGAAGGTAAGAATAGTTACCATGCTTTCTTTGGGGTAGAGGGAGAACCAGTGAGCTTTAGCTGACACTGGGAGTCTGTGGTTTGTGTGCAACCAATTTTTTCTGTATGAAAAAGCGGCTGTAATCACTCAAAAGATCAAATTCGGTGTCACCCTGAAGAAAATAGGCCTTTTTACATCTTTGAACTGCAAGAACAGTTTTGAAAGTATCTTAATATTACTGTGATGAAATATACTGCAGTTGAAGTAGAACCATTTGAGCTAAGAATGAAAGTTTTTTTCCTGATAACTTAATATGATTTTACTTGCTAAAGGTATGTGCCATGGTTAAGGTATAGACAATGCTATGAAGAGATGAGGAGCTTGGTGCATTTAAGACCTTTGTAATTCATATGTCTCAGGAGTACGCTCAGAAATAGAAAGCACACTGAAGACAGTTAATTTAAATCCTGTCATAGGATCTTGAGATAGCAATATTGAACGTTAAAGCAATAGATATGAAATAAACCCAAAACTTCATTGGAAGCAACTGAAATAGATGGTTTTGTTCAGTGTGTTTTTCCTATCCGATGTTGTAAGAACTCCCCTGTTGGAACGTGTAGTGTCTGTGGGTCAGACCCTCAGGTAACTCTGACAGAGATCCTTTATGTTTCTGGTATCCTCAGGTTCTGGGACTCCAATAAGTTGGTGTTTTATTTTTCTGATGGAAAAAATGTGTAAATGATAATAATTAGCATGAATTGTATGTAATACTTTGCTTATGCCTTGGCCTCTTTGCAAATGTACAAGCATAGCTCTTGTGTCTATTCATGGACAGCTTGGCTGTTTCAAACTGTCCCTTATACCTGCAAGGGAATATTTGAGGTATAAGACTAGAGACTTTCTCTGACTGATACTGTTATTATTTTCCTTTAATTTTAAGTCTCATTACCCTCTTCCTGCTATGCCTTTCCATCCAAAAGGAGCCTTGAAATGAGTTCATGTTCTAAACGCACTTTTCTGTAAACCATGAAAAAGGAACCTTCCCATTTGCTCTATCCTCATCTTGCTACCCATTTCTGATGGGTTTTAAATCATCTGTATTTCTGATGAAGTTTTAAATCATCATAAGAGAGAAAGGTATAATTTGTCTTTCTTATGCCTGTCCATGAAAACCTCAGTATAAATCCAGCTGGGAGATAAGGGGGCAGGGAGGAGAAGAAAGTCTCGTCTCCACTGCTGCAGGTGCTGGCTGTGACAGGAAGCAGACAAGGTTAGCTGTTGCTTGTCATCCTAGAACCTTTTCCGTTCATACGTCCTTCTACTAAGTCAAGCTGGGGTCATGCAGAGATGCATGAGTGCATGGGGAGCTTGGGAGGGGCCCTCAGGTGTCACATAGAAACCTGAAGCTGGTCTCTGGGCTCACCTCGGATGAGGAGCAGAACGAAATGTCTAACAGTGGGTGACCTCATTCTGGGAAGAAGGTTGTGAAGTGAGAAAAATGCTGCATGTCACATATTGAAAGGAAAACGCTTTGCATCTGCAGCTTCAGCCTGGGAATGATGAAATGATGGTGATAAATGTACAGCTCACGGGGAGGCACTGATATAAAGCCTGCAAGCTGAAATTATAGACTGCTGGTCAGCTACCTATGGCATATAAAATGAGTGTATATGGTTTTATAAGAGTTTCTGAAAGACGTGCTGTACTGATAGACATTCTTGATGTAGGAAAATGGCAAAGCAACTTTATTCTCTTTGCTTCTGCTTTCTTCTTCCTGTCTCAGATCCACTTAATCTAACACTTTCCTTTTGTTAATCACTCGGACAGCACTGTTTTCCTAGCGCTTACCAGCCTGTAAGTCTCTCTCTCTTTCCACCTGCTTCCTTAAAGATTAGTTTCATGTTATGATCCACCAGAGTAACCCATCTAACACCTAGCTTCAGAGATTGCAGTAGCAGTTTCACGTCGCCGACAAAATCCCATCAAAGCCGGAAATTGTTTTCTTTATGTGAGTGGCAAGGCAATTACCGAGCTGAATGACATGGGTAGAGGAGTGCGTTTACACTAGAAGCTATTGCTTCGGCAGAAACTTCTGGCAGGAAAGCAGTGACTGACTGACATCCTTTGGCTTGTTATTATGGGCCCTGTGTAAATGAAGGAGAAGCAGTGACTGTTACTGCGTTTCTAATCAACAAAGTGTTATGCCAGTAATTAGGTTTCAACTGACTTGCATCTCCTTTCTAGGCATTAATTGGAGGAAGATATGCAGATTGCTGGTTAATAATAGAACAGTTATAGTTCTATAATCACTTTCTTCATGTTCATCAATTTGTTTGATTGCTTGTGTGGTAAACATTTGATCCTGCATGTGTCTATTTAGCCATCTGACTGTTTTATAAACCTCATTGTTTATTAAGTTAATGACATCTTAAAGTGCTGCAACTTGCAGAGTCTAATAGCAGCAAATGTAAAACTTTATTTTGCAAAATAGACAGAGCGAGACCTTTCAAAGAAAGCTCCAGATTGTCCAAACCACATACGGATGTCAGAGATGGGAACAGTGTGAGCTGTATGCTGAACCTGTTTTAAACTCCCACTCATGATTTCCAAATGCAGCACTCTGTCAGAGAGCAGGCATAGAGAATTTTGGGAACTATAGCACTCACGTAAATAAAGGCTCCAGAAATGTGGTTTGGCAAAAGTGTTAATAATTAATATATTACCTGTTTATGGTGGTGCAACTAAAACTGGAACCTAGTGGGTAGGTGCAATTAGATTATGGCTAACTGCAGAACCTATGTATAATATTTACTGCCCAAAGAGGCCAAAAAGTTTGCAAAGGTATTTTCATTGTTTTGTAAACAGTGATACAGGGCTCTGGGAGGGGAGGAAATACCCATGTGTTACATAATGGCAGATGCATGCTTCGTCTAATGACCCACATGGGCTATTTTGTGGCCCTTGTGGCCACAAAAGCCAAATCTGAATGAATTTTCCCATACCTTTTCAGTAGGTGTTGCTTACGTGAGATCAGCTCTGCACTAGCGCAGGTTTCAGTTTGTTCCACACCCACTCATTTGCAGCTGTCTGGAATATACCATCTGGCCATATATTAACAAACTGTCAAGTCTGTTATTGAGCTAGGAACCAAACATCCATGCCCTATGCCTGGGCTTTAGTCAGTATATCTGCCCTCCATAGATCAGTCCTGTCCTCAGGATTTCTCTAAAGTGTGTTCTACTCCCTCTTTTCTAGTAGACCAAAGATAAAGCATTTGGGCAGAGGGAGAGAGAGAGTCAACCAATCTTTTTATAAAATAAACTGTGTTATTAGGCTTAGCTAAGCTACTTTCTTACACCTCCTGGGGAAAGAGAAAAATGCTTAGGAACAATTATAGCGTAGGGCTGTGAACAAAGAATTCAGCAGAAATCCAGGTGTGTGTTTTATTTGTGCTAAAGTGAAATACTGTTTCTTATAACAGCTGATTTCAGGTTTATACATGAAGCCTCCAGACAGTTTGTTATTCACTAGGTGACCATCATACACAAGAGCTAGTTGGTTTGAAGTTTTGTGCCTTTGTAATTGCGTAGGATTGCTGAGTACTGCCCTCCAGCCTCCTTATCTAGCAGGAAAAAAGAAAATTGCTTAATTCTGGTTTTCCTCATGTTACATCTTTATACAAAGGACTCTCCATAAACTTGCAGCTTGTTTTTAATCAGTTCCTTGCAATATTGCTTTAAAAAAAATCATCAAGTAGTTTTGGGGAGAAAGCTGGCCTTGAAGTAAATAGCCTTGACACTGTGTTGGTGTCTGCTTTTTCCTACTTCCCGTTTCTTTGACTTTTCAGCAAGTAGATTAATTTTGTATTTGATTGCTGCTGGAATTTGCACCATTGGGCAAAGTATGGATATACCACATTAAGCAAAGGCTTGGGAGTGGCTTCAGAGAGGGGTCTCTTCGTTGAAGATCGGCTGCTAGCTAGTAGCTCACAGTCAAACTTGCAACCAATGTAAGTGCTTGCTGACATCTCTTCTTCCTTTTGGAGGTACTCAGTGTGGATGGGATACGAAATAAAAATCTGACAACCTGATGTAGGGGAGAATTCCTTGTGCAAGTTGTGCATTGATAAGCCAGAAGTAATATCTTTCAAAAGCTGAAGTCCATTTCCATGTCATCTTGCATCCACGGTCTGGGGCACCTGCTTCTGCATATACACGTAGCACCTCCGTGTGCTCAGCTAGCAATCGGAGACTGCATGTGGTTACATAGGTACATGTGTTTTGTGCATGTATTGCTCTCTGTAAGCACTAGTTGAACGTGGTGCAAGAAAGCAGATGTATAGAAAACATTTGAACTACAAACAACATCTTAGGCTCCCAAAGAAGAATGTATATGCAGGAAACACTGTCAACTTTCCTTCAAATATTTGAAATGGACTTGAGGGAGGCAATTTTATTTTTTCAATCTTATTTAATCTTTTCTGGAATTAAGGAAAAGAACCTCCAAACTACCTTTGAAAAGGCTTCCCAGTATAGCACGCTGCTTACTGAAATGTGGTTTGAAATTACTTCTTGCTCACTATGAAAAATTGATTTCTCAGTATACTTTCTAGACATGTAGGTTTGCCATATGTAACTCTCTGCGGTTACATCTGTGTTACATTAATAAAAATGTTTTCAGTAAAATACAAGAACTAACATAGTAAAGGATTTATGTACTTTTAGAGTGTTTGAATAGTGGAAGAATGAGGAAGAGGAAGAATGTGTTTCTGAATGAGTTGATAGGAGGGATGTGCATCTTGGACTTCGGAAAGGAAGGTGACATCCAAGGAGCTAACGTTGCTTTACTGGCCTTAAGACTGCAAGTCTTTCTAAAATCTGCTTTGAGTCGTCTCTGCTGTAATTCAAGTCTCTTCTTTCTTCTCTGATCCATCAGTCTGGACTCCTTCTTTTGGCAGGTGTCCTTTAAATTCTTGAGGAGTACTACCACGTTCTCCCTTGATTTTTTTTTTTCTTTTCCCCTTCTTGAGGTTCATCAAATCCAGTTCTGTAGCTTATGTTTTCTAGGTCTCTGATTATTTTCTTAACTCTCCTCTGCACTCTCTCCAGCTGAGCTATATACATCTCCAAGTAAGCAAACCCAGAACTGTGGTATTTGAAATTGAAGTTGCCAAGACACCTTAAGAGACTGGTTGCAAAAATCTTTAAATGAAGATTCTATACAGAGATTTAAATCACTGCCTAGGTAAAACTGGTGCATTTGTCTAACAGCTTTCAGCCAAAAGGAATCATGGAATAGTTAGGGTTGGAAGGGACCTTTTAAAGGTCATCTAGTTCCCCCTAAAAAGGAGCTACATTTTTTCCAGAGCAGTCCTACTCAAAAGTTTTCCAAATGAGTCAACTAGCGTATCTGCAATTAAGCACAAAGGTAGGTACATTTCATGTAGATTTAGATGATACTGAATGGTGCTTATAAGGTTTGTTTCACCATGATCATCATTCCTGTAAGGCCACAGTGTCTGAATATGCTGTGATCTCTGAAGTAATATCCTCAAAGGTAGGAAAGTACTGTTATACTCTCGGAGGTGAAGCTTCAGCTTCTCGTTTAACTTTAAAGATACCAAAGTCAGTTCCCAGTATTGTCAGGGGGGAGACCACTACCTTAAGAAGACAGTTCAGCCTGCTCTCTCTTACATATAAAAGAAGCCTTGAAGAATTATAGACCTAGCTGAAGTATGCCTGTTATCTTAAAGAAAAATAAATGAGGGCCCCAGACTCTCAATACCTCAATCATATAGAAAAGTTACAGCCGAAGTCACCAGATTATCTGTCTTGCACTAAAACAAAGTGAACTGTGATTTAAGCAATAATCTTTGTACGTAGTGATGCTTCATAAAATGACTATAGAAAACGAAAGGAATCTAGTCTAATGCTGGAAGACAAGAAAATGAGGGGTGTGGTAGTTCTGCTGGGTATTGCAGAGCCTGTTAACCTCAGTGGAGACTTGAGTTTTAGGAGAGAAGAAACTCTTAACACTGTCTCTGGCCAGGACTGGGAATTTTCATTATAATGAAAGGCACTATACTGAAAGCACTGGGGATTTAAGGCTCTTATTCACTGCACACAGAATTGCAGAAAATGTAAAGATAAATAAATAAATGTTGACTGGTAACAGCTGGCCGTAACTTTTCGAGCCAACAGGCCTGAGCATCTTCTCTCTGTTTCTTCTTCATCCTTGCCTTTAGCTGATAACATACAGTTTATTTGTCATGGAGCCAACCCAGCCTACCGTATGCTTAAAATGTCTTTTCCCACTTATCTCTCCGGTGCAAGCACAAGCTGCTTGCGCCATGTTCTGGTAGAGGTAGGAAAACACCCTTAGGAAATGTATGTGCAAAGACAGAACAGACTGTTGATTAAAACGCCAACATTGACTTCAGAATGTTGGCCTGGATATCTCTGGTATCTCCGGACTATGCCAAAACACCTTCACATCCCTCCAGATGTAACATGCTCTGTAAGTATTAACTATGTGCTTTCTTAAAAACTAATTAAAAGACTTATCCTTCCCTTTCTCTCATCTCCGGGCTTTCTACTCTTTTCTTTTTTTTATCTGGATTACTTTCCTCTGTCCCCTGTAACAGTTGTTTAGTGTCATGTAACTTCCTTCCAGTTCGAAAGGAAGAAGATGGCTAATTCAAATATTAAGACTTCTGCTGAGACCAGGTAATATTTTAGCTAGAACAGGAATGTGAAGACATTAACTTTATTATTAAAACCTATTTTAATACTAGATTTTTAAAGAAAACAATTTTCTTTTTCTACTGTGAACAATACCTCAGAACCAGGGGGAAAAAAAAAATCCCCACATGGTCCCCAGATCTTCGCCCTCTTTTGCCTTTTGGTGTGCTGAGCTGCTGACACAAATAAATGTGTGAATATGTGGCAGTTATTACTTTTTCTGAAAGGACATCTTGTTTTAGCAGATAATTGTGGTCTTCTGTTGTGTGCCGTTAGGCATGTGCATATTTTCCTGTCACACTCCTCAGGTATCCTGGGTATAGTTTTGATGGATGATGTATTTTGGTCCAAACTTTCACTTTCATTGAAATTGTAATTCTGATTTATACTGAGCATCCCAGAAGTAAAATTTTTTGACTTTTGGTCATCTAAGTAATCCTGAGGGTTTAATGGTGTAGAGGACTAGTGCAGGGTCTCTGCACAGGCATGAATAGATTCACAGGAAGTGATTTTGTAGACGAGTGCATTAAAAAGGTACTATATCATAGGTTGGATATAATGCTTTCTTACTCTCTGCTGGAGTATCTGTTGAATGTTTCATATCTGTTTGATGTTTCATATCTTCAGATCTCTGGACAAAAAGCTGAAATCTCTAGCCATTTCCCTATAAAGTAACTTCACTTTTCATATATACTGAGGAGTTTCCTTAGGCTGCAGTTTGGCAGGAGCCTGCTTTTCAACTTCAAGACAGCTACAAGCACCAGGGATGGGGGAGAAGTGAACTATGTCTTGAAAGCAGAGGAGAGAAATTGATTTGCCCGTTAGACTTCTGTCCTCTGGTCATTCCCTGTCTCTCCCCGACAGAAAACCACAAAACTGAATAATTCTCCTGATACCAAGGGAAAATGCAGTATCAAAAACCATTAATTTGTGTTTTGTTATTGTTACTTAAGTATAAAGATATAGATTGGGATGGAAGTTGCTCAGAAGAGGAGATTCCCTGTCCATAGCTCAAAGTAATCAGTCTTAGTTACTGACAGACTACGTTTTGTTGAATTTTGTTGAAATGATTGACCTGTGGCTGTTCTGAATCGAAGAAGTTTAAGCTCTTTTGCAAAAAGATGCTCCCCAGACTACTCAGTGTCTTCAGAACCTCTGAGTTCTTTTTGAGGTCACATAAATTAATCACGGAAACTTGTTATAGCAACTTGTTTTTGTGAAGGTTTTCATTCCCGTTATAACAAAATGTACTGAAACAGTTTCCTCTTTAGTCTATTTTTCCCTTACATCCCTAAATAACTCTGCCATTCACATTGGACCTTTGCAAATTTGGTAACTTTTTGAACATTTACTATTCTGCATTGAGAGAGAACAAAGATTTCATTCAGCAGAAGTTTAGTGATACCACCACAGAATGACATATTAACTTCTAGCTGGCAATTAGTCTTTTTTATAATATTTTTTTTTTCTTTCGTATGAGATAATGTCAATGCTGTGATAACCCCCAGGTTCTGGATAATTCAGGTGTGGGTACTAGCGGGGGTGTGAGAAGGAAGGCGGTATATGTCTAGAGTCTACAGTCAAAGAGGACAGTTTCCATTGACATCGGTAGGCATCACAATCGTCAATTCCGCTTTCAGTTGAAGCATTTGTCCCAGAAGGCTGTATGACCTTTTGTGCGCTGTTAAACAGCTGCATTTCAGTGGTGTGTGTCAGGTCTCCTTTCCTTGAGATGGACTAGTTGTCCCCTCAGTTTCAATGGAGTGACATATCTGTCCTTCCTTGGTGTTGCATACTGTTGTAATACAGCAACGCCCTCAAGGCATCCTAAACTATGTCAATATAAAGGGAAAAGAGAAAGGAGAAACTGGGCACCTCTAAATAGAACTAAATAGTAAGAGGATAGATGCATGCTCTTTCACAGTGTTTCTACGTTACTATTAATGTTCTTTGTGTCTAAAGTACCTTGCTGTACTTGAAAATAAAAATAGTAGCTTACCTGGATTATTTTTCCAGGTAACAGACTTATAAATCTCCTTACAAATACTTCACTGTCTTTTCTGTCCCATTTGATTTACCTATGACTTCCTGACCATATTTTTAGCTTGTACTTGATCTCACATTGATGTCTCTATGTGAATTAACTGATTAAATTCTGGCATTCAGAATAAATATTTGTTTTAGGTTTAACTTTCCCCTTCCTGCCTGTTTCTCCAAACAAATGTAGCCTGTGTTCTACTAGACAAAGAATGTAATTCTAAAGTAAAAAATGAGAATGGAAAATAAATCATACCTCCATTAAAAAAAAAAAGAAAAAAGAAAAAGTTATTTTCTGAAGGTTCTAGTTACCCTTTTGTATGCATATATGCAGTGTGTTTGAGCAGTAGGAAGACCCAGGATCTGTAGACCAAACACCACCCATTGCTTACACTAGCAAAGTTGTTTTGTGGTGAGCGTGCTGGTCCTTAGCTGTCTGGGAGTAAAAAAGGGATGAAGACTGACTTTTTTCCCCTCTAGAGTGAATCCTCTGCTGCTCACCATTTCTAAGTTCTCATCATTCCCAGTAGCCTTAGTGGTGGGACCGTGTTCAAGAACAGGGTCAGATGGCTTTGTGGGGTGCACATCAACTCTAAATCCTATGCACTGAAATGCCTTATGCAGAATATGACATAAAGGAGGGCAGATTTTGTCCTTTATGACTACAATACTAGCTACAGTTTATAAACCCAGCTTTTTCTGTGAACTATAACATAACTAATGAAAAAAAGCACTGAATGGAGCTTAAATGTATGAAAGACTTTATCTTATCACTAAGTAAATGGTAGTGAAGTGCAAAAATGCTACGTAGCACCTTGTTTGTCAGTAAAGGATATCTAAGGACAAGCAAGGGCTGTCCTTTTTTTCTTTTCATTTCCTTCTCTTCTCCCTCATTCATACTAGGAATTACAGAGTCTGAATTGACTCTTCATAAACTTCTTATCCTTGCCTGGATAAAAGGAAGGGGCTAGGCAGTCATCAGGCAGGTGGGGAAGGAATGACCTCTTTTCCTCTTTGGAACAGAGATCCTTGACGATGTGCTGTCAACTTCCAAGTCTCTTTTTGGTGTGGTTTTGTTGTTTGCTGGTTTGTGTTGGTTTTTTTTTTTTTCTGCAGGGCTTTATACATTTTCATGTTGGTGGCTTTTTTTCTCTCAAGTCCTTGAGCTGCTAACTCTCCTATCTCAACAATCCTACCTTCGCCTACAATTTTACTTTTCTTATTTTGGATGGCTTTACTCTCTTTGTTTTTCACAGCTCATTCTCACGACTTAGCAATTTTCTCAGAAGCTTGAGTCAAGGCTACACAGCTGTGCTGTATCAGCTGGCCTTGGATCACAGACAGCTGAACCCTTGAGATTATGACCAGTAAAATGAAGACAAGAAGTTAATTCAGCTGTCTTAGGTCTAATAAAAAACAAATGGTTTGGGATGAAGCAGTAGAGCAATTGCTTCTTTCCTACTCATGTGGCACCAAAGTTCTAGTCTGAATAGGTTTAGGTCATTTGAGCAAGGATCTTTTAATAAGGTTAATTAGTCCTGAGAAGCAAAAATAGGTCTGAGGTAATAGCTGTCTGATCCTTGTTCTAGTCCTTCTGTTGGTGATACTTGAAAAGGGGTTCTAGCCCAGCCTTGCTCAGAGCTGCTAAGGGGAATGCCTGTAGTGGCACACAGAAGTGATGATCATGGAGTCATGAAGATCCCATTGATTTTGTCCCAGTGTCATGGCTGTTTTCTCTGGGAACAATATCTCTTTAAAGAACTGAAATAGGAAATGCTATTCTTTTTCATTCTGAAGCTGTTGGTAAGTCTGGGCTAAAATACAGAGGGATCTGCAGCAATATTTAGACATGGCCACATCCTCAGATTAATTTACAGAATGTAGCTAATTACAATGACAGCTTTTTTGCTTGCCTTTTTCCTGTAGCTTCTGTTTGCAGTACTCTATAGCTAATAAAACTGTCAATTTTCTTTTACTTCAATAAAAGGTCACCCCCCGACAACAGCCCTGTGCCTTCTAACAGCTAGTGCCTTTATTAATATTTAAAATGTACACAGTGATATTTCCAAAAGGTCAGACTTTTAAAAGACATAAAATGTCATCCCTAATTCTTCTACCTCCCAGCCTTTTTCTCTGCCTCCTCTTCCCCATCCACCATTTAAATGTTCCTCTTTAGATACAGTATTTAGCATGGCTTGTGTTAAATCAGATAAACGTCAAGTGTTTCCCTGTTGCACTACTACAGAGAGGCAAAAGATAAATTTGTCACTGATTCACAGTCCGACAACTTGTGTACATAGTTTCCTATTCTGACTGTACCATAGATTCCCTTGAGTTAAATGAGTCATTTGTTCTGTCACTTCCTGATTCAAGAATGCATTTAAGCCAGTGCCTAACTTTAGGCAGGTAGGGTCAAGAGGATATTGAGGCTTCAGCTGTAAATAAGAGTTTAGAATTTTTCCTCCCTAAGGCTTCTATTCTTTCCATCTAACAGCCAATCTACAAAATGGGGAAGGTAATACTTCCTTCCACCCTCAGCCCTCTCTAGATGGCAAACTCTGTATAAAGGGACAATTTCTCCAACTATATTTATCTAAAGCAGCAGCCTGCTCTGCCTGAAAGAGAAATGAGAAGGGAAAGCATGTATATTCTTCCTCTGTCTACTGGCCAGGTCAGAAAATGGTCACTTTTGCCGTAGGAAACATGATCATTAGGGCCTCAGAAGGTCATCTGATCCATGTTCTGCCCAAAGACAGGATTAAACAAGTCTCTTATTCCTGGCAGAAGCTTGTTCATCCGGGTCTTAAAAACTTCTGGGCAGGATCACGTAGCCTTCCCTGGCAGAAGCTGAAGTTACAAACTATACGTTGTGTGATGGTTGTTCACTCTATCTTGTAGATGTTACCTCCTTTTTTTTTTTTTTTATTTGCTCAAAGGGCAAAGATCGCTTACAGGCCTGTTTTCTGGTGAATCATAGAATCATTAAGGTTGGAAAAGACCTCTAAGATCATCAAGTCCAACTGTTAACCCACCACCACCATGCCCACTAAACCATGTCCCTAAGCGCCTCATCTACACGTCTTTTAAATACTTCCAGGGATGGTGACTCCACCACTTCCCTGGGCAGCCTGTTCCAAGGTCTGACCACTCTTTCAGTAAAGAAATTTTTCCTAATGTCCAGTCTAAACCTCCCTTGGCGCAACTTGAGGCCATTTCCTCTCATCCTATCACTAGTTACTTGGCAGAAGAGACCAACCCCCGCCTCGCTACAACCTCCTTTCAGGTAGTTGTAGAGCGCGATGAGGTCTCCCCTCAGCCTCCTCTCTCCAGGCTAAACAGCCCCAGTTCCCTCAGCCACTCCTCATAAGACTTGTTCTCTAGACCCTTCACCAGCTTCATTGCCCTTCTCTGGACACGCTCATATTCATATTCTTTGCTCATATTGCATGATATATAAGGAACACCTAGGCTCAGAGGAGTCCTGGTGAATGAGTTACTGGATTATTTCTGAAGTGTCTTCACAGAAATCTGAGATGCAACTGGACGATCCACGATTAGATGGTGGTCCCTATTTTTTGTCAAGGTTCTGCTGTCACACAGCCTTCCATCTTCTAGATTATGACTGGTTATAACATCCATCTGAAAGCATTCAAAACAAACTTCATTTTCAGAACAAGATGAAACATTGAGGAGCTCTTCTTTGCCATTAAGTTAGTCCCTCTGGTCTTTTCTACATGTTATGATAGCATATGAAGATGGTTTGAGAGCTGGTCCCTGACCAGTTACTTCACATTAATCATTATATCTCTCTTGCTCATTCTATCACACATCCACTTTTTTGTTATGGGGTTTTTGTATAGCTGGTTATTTTGTGGTAATTAAGACTGCCCTGGATCAGACAATCCAAAAATAGATGTGAAAGGCTGCTATACAGCCATTAGTTTCCAATAATGAATTACCCAGTGAAGATCTGTCAATGCACACACTGGGCAAAAATGTCCAATGGACAGAGTTTGAGCACAGGAAGGAGTAGCTGCTGCTGTTCCTTAATGCCCATGACTGACTGACTGACAGCAGATTGTTATTCAAGTCCTTCCTTCTTTCAAAGAATATGGTTAATTTTTCATGACAATATGAGAAAAGTACTTTCTGTGCTGAGAAGGATTAATGACTAGTATCCATCAATCTAATTTTCTATAAGGTAATTTCAAATCCAGCTGAGAGTCAGAAATAAGATTTTGTAGGTCTGCAATTTGTTTTTTCTTTGTTTGTTTTAAAAGATTAAGGTGATGGGGGGGGGGAAGTACATTGGTCATGATAGTGCACTTTAGGTAGAAATATGATTTCCTGTTCTGGTTTCTACCTAAATTTTAGGCCTGTAAAAATCCACAGGCAGCGTGGCCAGATTAAACATCTTGCATTCAAACTAGTTTGATAGTCACAAAGTTAGTTGTCTCTCTGCCCCAGTAAGATAAAGGTGGAATTGGCTGGAATTGTGGGGTGATGATAGCACTGATTTCCATACAGGAGGCAAAGGCTGTTGGTGTTTCCTTTTAAAAAAAAAAAAAAAAAGGCGGGGGGGGGGTAAAGGACAGGTCAGGCACCTTGTGTGTAGTATCAGATCAGTCCACCTGGTGATCATGAAGTAGGAGGCCTAGTTCAATAACCTCTTCAGCTGAAAGACATTCAAACTTGCATTTCTCAATTCGCAAGGGAATGCCCTATTTCAGCTTATAACCAGGTGATGAGTGTCACCTGCAGAAGTGGAGATGGAAGGAGTAGGAGTAAACACAGCATTACTCTCTCAAAATCTGAGCGCAGCATGGTAAATGTCGGTTAAAAGAGGGACATGGCTGTCTGGAGCAGTTAAGGGCTAAAGGGGTCTGTGGGACCAAGTCCAACGCAAGCATCTACTTCACGCTCCTTGTTAGGGTATCAGTGTTGGGGTGCAGGGAGGACAGTGTCATTGAATTTTAAACATTCATTTCGTCTTTGGTTATTAGATGGCTTAGGCAGCCACCTGCAGCCTCTTCCTCCTCCAGTGTGCTGACTTATTAATCCATTTTTAGGTGCTAAAGTCTCCCTGCGCTTTGTACGGGGTTATTGGACACCTAGCTTGAATTGTGAGTTTTCCTGGGTGTCCCTCATGAATCTGAGCCAAAGCACTCATGCAGTAGTTCTTATGTTTCACTCAAGGGTAGGTGTGGTGAAGTGTACTTTGGAAGCAATATAGAAAATTAATGATCATGATCAAGGATATCGGGAAGTGACATTCAATGATAAGAAGTGCTGGAGCTTTGAAAACTTTGTGTTGTTATCTGCAATAATGTATTAACAGGATAATTTGTAGGAAGAAATGCTTCATCTAAATGGATTTTGGCCTTACAGTGCTCAGGATTCAGTATTAGGGAACTGTTCTCCTCAGTATTCCTTGTTGATTTTATAAATACCAGTGTAAGAATTTCAGTCCTGAAAATCTTCAAAGAAGGGAACCAGTGATGAATAGTGAGTAATGAGCACAGCTGGAAGAGGACTCTTTGAAATCAGGAGCATAGTGATGTTTGATTGTGATTTTACTGAATGTAATCTACTATTTGTGAGCTTTCCAATTTTAACTCCCTTGGGTTTTATAGTTCTACTGATTTATCTTTAACTACTTTGCTAGTAGTACAGTTGAAAATGTATCTGTAGCGATGCTAGTAGAATATGTTCCTAATGAAAGCATAAATATCTGAGTGAACGTAGCTGGCATGTTCCAGGCAGCAGGAGTTTCTGTACAGCCCAGTGAAGCCTCTTCATTTTAGGGAAGAAAGGACGGGAAAAAAAATATGGAAAAAGTCTAAATAGTTTATTCTTTATTTTTTGTTCTCAAACTAATGCTTGAGTTTCTTTTAGCTGAACTAGCATTTTTGAAGGTTTTCTTTAACAAAGTGAGGAGTTTAGAATTGTAATGAAGTGCTCCATTTAGAACTAATATTTATTTAAATCTAATTTTTCAAATTTTAGCTTTGATTATCACTGTAAGGGTTTTTCATTTGTGTCAGATAAACCAGACTTCTCCCCTCCCAATGCACAGTAAACTAAAGTATTAATTGCTTTTTTGGACAAATCAAATAATTCCTCATTACAAAACTCTACCCACCTGCTCATCAAACCCCAACATTTTGTCAGGTAAGCTTATCACATCAGTACTGCAAAACTGTTCAAATTAATAATTAACTGTGATTAACTGTGCAATCACTGTAGCATGGAGGTGACAAACAGATTCATGATACTTCACAGCCCAATCCAGAGTTACAACATGGCTCTCCTTTGTCCCAGCTAAATATCTTTTATACCAAAGTAGATGGCCTTTGAGTTTAGCCTAATTGTCTGTCTCTTCTGAGTTGTTCTGCCTGGCAATGAACATTTACACCATCATTTGCACTAAAAGCTTGCCTAAGCATAAGTTAGTGACCACTCTGGTGTAAGTTATCTCTGTGCACATGCAGACTGTATCTTCTGTCTCTTTTCTTAGTCTTCAGGAGGTCTTTAATTCATAATGTATGGGACAGGAGACTGTAAAATAATGAATAGTATCAGAAAACAGGCAACTACTTCCTTTTCAATTCATGGAAGAGTAATATCTGTATAGACATCACCTTCCTACTTCTTTTTTTCCCTTGCTCCTGTTTCTAAAGCAACACGTGGATAACCACAACAGAAATGCACCAGCTTCCAATTAAATCTACTGAGTGATAACTTGTCTTAAATGATGTGGGGTTTTTTTTACGGAAGTGAAGTTTAGTGAAAACTAAAGCCATCTGTCTGAACAGAATATCTGAGACCACTCTACCTGCAGACACATATGGTCCTCCCCTCTCTATAGACCTCAATACTGTATTTACTAGCTTGCTCGCAAAGCAAATTTATCTTGCAACTAAGCTCATTGCTTCATAATCAAAATTAACATGGGCAAATATAATTACTGCAGGGCTCTAACAAAGGAAGGGCATACTCTTAAATTACTAATATTTTATTAAAGATAAACAGAACTCTTGTCAGCAGAAGCAGGATTTTTTTTGTGAGTAGTAAAGAGAGGCATCTAAGATAAGCAGACCTGAATCAATAGAACTGAAAGGTTACTGAAAGCACACATGCTCCTGTTTTTGAAAGCTAGGTCAAAATTTATTTTAGCCAATCCATCTCACTTGGTGTCTCCTTTCTGAAGAGATTAATTTAATACTAGAAGGGAATCAGTTCATTTTCCTCTTTTTTTCTTTTATTCCGCTCAGCCATGTTTCTTATAAGAAACCATGAACAGCAGATCAGCCAAGGGCAGCATAGGGGAGAATGACCCGATTGTGGTGCATCGATCAAGGGCTCAGGAAACAGTATTTTGGCAGGGAAAGAAGCAAAGCCAGGGAATACTTCTGCAGGGCTTGTCCCTTCCCTGACTTACACAGAACTGGAACTCCAGAAGTCTGTGTTATTGCTATGTTGTAGTAACCTGACTGAATAGACCCTAGAGCCAATTTGAAGCTTCTTCAGGGAAAAATTCCCTCCCTGCTCTAATGAAACCTTCTGTGCTGTAAAGGATATCTGAGGAAGGAGCTTGCCCCTGTTGGCAAAGTGCTATATCATAGACTCCAGTAACTTAGGACAGTTTACATTGGGAAGATCAGAGTGAGAGGACTTTAAAGATTGCTTATCTAAACAGCGTATGCTTGTTTTGATTTCCTTTGTATCACTTGCCTGAAAACCGGTCTAAATGTAAATATCTTAAATAAAGGTCAGATGTAAATGTATTTTTTTACTTTTCCCTATATTTCCAGATTTTCAAGGTGCTGGAAACTTGTGGATGATAGTGGATTGTGGTTTTATTTGTGACTAATATGGCAGCTCTATAGGACTAATTCTACTACTGTGAAATTGATGAGTTCAGCTGGGTAGAGCTGCAGTGTGATCCTACAGAGCTCTTTGGTCAAAGACACCCTTTATGCGATATTGCTATGGCGTTTTCCCCATTTATAATACTTCAGTTTAGTCTTTAGCTAATGGGTCTCATCATCAATGATTCAATCTAAACTTCATTGGCAAGAATTACAATGCAATTACTAGATTGGGATGCACTTCACAATAAAGGTAATTACATTACTGTTACGGTATGGTTCTGGTTCTGCTATATATTTTGCATTTCTTAGTATGGGTAAATCTTAGTTACTACAGCATCTTCTATTTTATTGCTCTTCTGCCTCACATTTTTTTATTTCATGTATTTATTTTATACTCAACAGTTTAGTTATATGCCTGTAGTGTTGCCAATACTTCCCAGATTATTTTTTTTATCCTTTGATATAACAATATACTTATTTTCTTGGAAGGAGTTCAGCTTCACTCCTTAATGTATCAGGCAAAATCACTGTGAAAGAGTATGACATTTTGGTGAAATTTATCTGGCCTACATACTACATAGGATAAGAAGAAGCTCAGCAGAGCAGTTCACCATGTGCTCAGTTCCCTTTAACTTCAAAACCAGTTCACTTTTTCTTAAAGGTGGTGAACTTGTATATACGTATCGTTGAATGAGGGAACCTAGAACACAGATCAGTCTGCCGTGTAGGTAATGTATCATAGATTTCTGTTCCAGGTCAATTGCAAATTTCTTCCACTAGCCATTAGATAACATAGAGCTAGAGTGAGGAAAGTAAATGGGATCCCTAATTGCCTTTGATACTGGCCATTGCGGACCACAGTATATAGAAAAGGGTTCTTTAACAATTTTCTGTCTAGAGACTCTGTGAGCTGCCCTCAGCCTGCCCACTGACAGTTTGCTGATCTCCGTATTATTCCAGCAGTGGGGAGTTAGTGTTTCAGTAGTTAATGAGGGGAAAGAAACTGTGTGGAGACTCAGTTTTAGTTATATAAACAATCCAAACCAAAGGAAAAAGTACAGAACCACGTGTATCATTGGAAAGAGATATAAATAATGAACAACTACATTATGGGTAGACAAATACAGATCCTTTTCCTTTTTAGGCTTGTATTAATACTCCGTAATGGCAACAGGACCCATGTGAATAGATTATGCAAAATAGACTACAGATGCAATATAATGATGTGACATAAAGAATTAATTTATCCTGCTACCCCAGGATGCTGGATGGAATTTGGATAGTCTAAGTTTAATTATGAGTTCTGTCACAAACTTCAAATGTTACTATCTCTACTGCATGTTCTTCCTTTCCTGCATTGCCCTCCTGACTTTCCTCAAAAAACTTTTTGTGGAAATAACTGTAGGTTTTAGTTTACTCATAGTGTTGAAAGCTGGAAGGAATAAAAAATTGTTCAGTCTCAAAATTCACAGTGCTTTGCATTTTTAAGAGAACCTAAAAATTAACAGGAGGATTGCTATCTGTTTGAGGATGACCAAAGCCATTTGTTCTCCCAAAAAAAGCTACTAGGATTTTAAATGAGAAGTTTCAAAATATTACAAGTCAAAACACTGAAAAGGTTTTTCTTTCATTACTTTTTTGACGTTCTTACTCATCTCATGTAGAAATAGCAAGGTGCTTCAGATTCCCCAGAACTCTTTTTTTTTTCCCTAGCTTTTAAAAAAACAAACAAACAAAACACAAAAAACAAACCACATTATTCCCATTCAAAAAAACATCAAAGAAATCACATATTTTTGTCTGCTTTCTTACTGTTGACCAGTGCCATGACCCATCTTACATGATTTGCCATGCTACTGGTAAATTACAAATAAATGAGGTTTTTATGGTGGGGGACTTTGGCAAGTGAGAGTGAGCTTGGTGGATATTCTTGCTCATTTTCTTTGTTTTCAATTAAGCATTTTTAATAGTTTATCCAAATGCAGCGCTCAGAAATGTGGGGGGTCATCAACTTACGCTGGAAGCTGGCAATGTTGGAAAGAGTTAAGTATCTACATGTACCTCTGGTAGGGCACTTCAAGGCTGACCTATGAAAACTTTTTCTTCTATCCTGACCTTTTCCAAATAGATGATATTGGCACACCTAAATAACAAACTGTGCAGATTAGCTTGGTTTTTCTTGAATAGACTGAGAGCAACAAGTCTAGTGAGTGGTACATTGAATTTTGATTTGAAACTGAAGCCCCAGGAGAGGCAAGGTTATTTGACTGCTTCAAACCCAGTGAAATGCCAGCCTCCTGAAGAAGATTAATTTGGAGATGGAGAAAAAGAAAAGGCCCTGCTATTATAGCTTGAAGATTGAACTGAGACAGGCCTTGTCATCTGTAGCCGGCCAGGTTTCTTTCACGTTTGGATTTCACTACTTGAAAATGCTGAATTAGTCCATCTGTTCGCATTTAATTTTTCCTCTCTGCTGGGACTTCAGTTGGTCTCCTTGCATGTCACTCAGGCACATTTCCAAAGCATCTACATGTAAAGTATTCATTGCTTTCCCCTGAAATAGCAAAAATGATGCCTGTTATCCTTAGCTAACAACAGCCTCACAGGATACGTGGTAGTACAGGGAACATCTTTCCCCAGAATGTGTGCATGCTTCAGCTGTGCCATGCCTTTTGTTGTGTTAGATGAATATTTTCCCTAAGGAATTAACCGTAAACTCTGTGCTGGGTAGTGTTGCTACCCCAGATTGTTTTAGCTACACTGAAAATGTTCACATTTTGAGTAATATTTCATTTGGATGAAGAGCAGCAAGGATAATCAAGTGGAGCTTGCATACACTTTAAATTAGAAGAAATTTTAAGTGGCTTATAGAGGGTTGGATGAACCATATAAAAAAAAAAAAAAGGAGGGGGGGCCCTGGCATTTTACAAGCATGATTTACAAGTTTTTTAATTTATACCCACTAGATTCTATAACTCACTGAGCGTTTATTTAAAATTCTGTTAATTTGCTGACCCATGAGAAATTTTCCTTAACGTATAGTATGACTGAGATGTCCAGCAGTTGTGACCATGATTTGAGGTCGTCTCACCGCTTCAAGTGATTGTGGCTGTTAATTTTCCAGCAAAGTATGGTCTATATGGGGAGTATGAAAACGTAGTGTGATATTCCTTTTACCTAGTTTTAGCAACCCTAAAGTCGGGAGCTAGTTTAAACTGATTTATGCAGAGAGGTGAACACTCCCAGAGAATTATATGCTCCACCCTAATGTAGGATAAAATCCCCTCTGAAAGTGCTCACCTCTCTCCTATTATTACAGAGGGTCCTTAGATAAGGTTGTGCTTGACCACTAGCATAATCAAGTACAGTAAAGCTGAATCCATTTTTCCCCTGACACTCGTAACAAGCTTTAAGGACAACGGTTAAAACTGAGTTGCTTTACCTTACTGCTGTCACAGCCATTATAGAAAACAGAAGTTTTGGCCAGGGTTTTTTTTTATTGCATGTTAAATACACACTGGTTCCCAGCACAGCAATTACGGTAGCCAGCTAGAAGTTGGCTTTGGCCCCTGTCTCAAGTTAAAGTCAGCTTCTACCCTCTTGCCAAGAAAAAGGTTGGATCTTGTCATGCGTGTAGGCATAAAAGTGAACATTTGAATTATCTGTAGTCTCAAAAGCTTCTTTATATAGCATTCCTTATTTTTGTAATGAATAAGTCAAAACCTTGCAAAACAATACAAGAAACCAATAGAGACACAGAAAACTATTTCACCAAAATGGCCTCTGTTAGCTTCAAGGTAAGACATGATTAGCAGTAGTGTTTAAAATCAGTATGTAAGAACTAGCTCTGTTCCTGGAAGCAGTCACTGTTCCAAATTGTGGGTTAGGAAGTCGCTGCTTCTGGGACATAATGCTGTTAGGCTTTGAACTTTTCTAGCAGCCACCTGAAAGTTTCTTCTGTGAACACGATACTCTCTGCAGTGAAGGCCGAGAAATTTCAGCAACACCCTGTTTCCTAGTTCTTGGAAAGAGCATGGAATTGGTGGCAGTAGGGTACGGCACAAACAGGTTCTTTAAAACATAGGTTAATATTTTACAGCATTAAAAAAAATAAATCAAAGTACCTGAATAGCCTGATAGCTATGAAATTTCTTCTGACTGAGTATACATTGCTTTCCACTGTTTTGGTGCCTCTGCTCAACAAGAGTGTTTGGTTAAGTCCCTAAAGTCACACACAGTAAAACAGACAGGTCATGGTGACATGTACACTGTATATCTTAGTGCTCTGAAAGAGGTACATGAGCACATCTGTGAGGCAGGCTTGAGTGTTCGAAGCTTTATCTATGTATATATAGGCTGATGCACCCGTTAGCACACACTTTGCTTCCACGAGAGATTGATCGGAATTCGACCTTGTGCACATATACACTGTGAAAAGCAACGCATAACTATGGCCTTCCTTTAGCCTTATGGCCTGTTAAATAAACTCTTAATTTCTTTATCTTTTATTCTGTCTTTCCTGTGCTCTCCACTCCCTACAAAATTCAGTCCAATCTTTCTTCCAGCAAGAAAGTGAATACTTTACAGAGATCACAGAGAAGGAGTCAGGCAATTGCATAATTACTTAGATTATCCAATAACCCCGATTCCTGTCATTACTATGGGCTTTTTCTTTCAATGGGTAGGAACACGAACCTATTGCTTCCTTGCTAGCTCCGTCTCTCCTTTAGAGCAGCATTCATTCTACAAAGTTTTTTTCGGCTACAGCACACTGAAAACTTGCAGAGCTAGAGACTAGTTATCCTTTCCACTACCTGTCTGTCTGTGTTGGTTAACTATGACACTGCTGTTTTTATGTAAATGAAAATTAATAGCTATGAAGACCATTGCTGTGTAAGAGGTAGCAACAGATCCCCAGGTCCAATGCCTCTTCCCAGCTGCATGTTGGACGACCTGAGCTGCTTCTCAGGGTAACCCAGTTAAGTAGCGCTAGCAACTGTCTTGGCTGCTTTTCCTCAGAGCTAATTCTGGCTGTGGTCTGGTGCTGGCAAAACCCCCAAGCTTTTGGGGGCCTCAGTTGTATTCTCAGCTCCTAACTTGGCTTCAAGGAACAGCTCAGTTGTGGAGTGAGAACTACTCATTCCCTTATGTTTTCAGCTTATAGATCCATATCATTCAAGAGTGTGTGCTTCTGGCCCCCCACCAACTGCAGTGTACCTAGTGTATCCTGTTTGCAAGCAGGGACTGCTAACATTTTGGTGACTGTTAGGAATTCTACCCCATAGCTGTCTGACTTGCTGGCATGACTCAGCTACTTGTGTGGCAACTGCTGAACTGCTTTGCATCATCATCTGGTATACTGAGAGAGAGTAAAGCAGTGCTCTTTACCTTGGTATGAGAGCTATGAGCTGTAGCAGCTGAGCTCAGCAGCAGCAGGGAGCTTGGAGAGAGGCAGGAATAAGTACCTCAGTCCCAAGAAAAGCTGTCTCCGCTTGCAGATCACACTGCTGAGGTGTCTAGGCCAAGTGTTGCCGCAGTCCTGCCTTCTCTTCCTTGGGCTGCTTCCAACCTGTTTTCAAAACTGACTTTCTATTCACCTGATCCCTTTCCTCTTAGAGCATTTTGCCATATGCTGCTCTAAGGATCCCTAGGTACGCTGTGAATAACTCTGTACCCTCTCTCACCTGTATTCTTTGCATCTAGTCTCCCCAGGAGCAAGTAGACAGCTTCAGTAAGCTAGAACTGACATATATTTGACCAGAGGTTCTTCCGCACTTCAGGATAAATGTGGACATTGAGAAGTGTGTGTATGTATACCTTGGCACAGAATTATTTTGCTATCAGATATGCTCCCATGGCAGAGTGACAAGGCATACATATTGTTCACTAGGTTAACAAAAGAACTGTTTGCTTAAATAACTGCACCATTAACTGATCCATGATAATTTTCACCAGTTCAGGATCTGACTGCAGTCTGGTTATCAATATAATACCAGTTCCTGTGACTGGGAATCACCTACCTATCCTACTTCATTCTTGGTAATTAGAACAAGCCCTTGATAGAGTAATTGCTCTTTTTCTGCTTCTTTTTTCTGTGCTCAAGCAGAACCTCAAAGCCTAGGCGTCACAGGGACAGTCGCCCATGTTTTCGGAGCTGTGCCATCAGAAGGCTCTGTGGTGTGCAGTCTCCTGCACAGCCTGACTGCCTTTTGGCACTGAACCAAGACCCTCCAGAACCGAGAGCTATAATACAAGATGATGTATTACACCTACTAATTTCTGGATTACTGCGCAGCAGTTTACCTGTTTAAATTCTTCTATAAGATTGGGGACTGCCATGGATTTCAAATAGCTGTTTCCAACCATTGACACTTTCAGAAGTTAATAAAGCTAACTGCAAATTGACCGTTGAATAGCAGGAGGAAAAAAAGGCAGAAAATCAACTGTCACTGTTGCACAGAAGGTAGCCCTGCACCCCCTGCCCTTAAGTGTGAAGTAACAGAAGTTTGTTTTTTTTTCTCTTTTCAGTGGGTCTGAATTTCTAAACTTCTCATGGGTGCCATAAACTGTAAATTGAATTTGAACTTCCTAACTCCAGATCTCCAAAGTATGTGAAGCAGAGAAGAAATCTTTTAGGCATAGAATACTTTTCTTTCCTGGCACAAAGCACTATTGATTAAGTTATGACAAGGAAGGGGAAAAAAATTTTTTCTTAAAACCAGAAAAGTACTCGCTAACTGGGCTTTAGCTGTGTATTGCTTCCCACTTCCGTTGCTATGGACAAAATGGGTCATTAGGTTTCTTTCTCCTAGGAGATTTTTCATTTCTTATTCTGCTTTTTTCCTTACATGACACTAAACAAAGATGTTTGTACCTTTTCTTCTTCGTGTAACACTGAGGAAAGCTGAATTTTGTGTACCTTTTTATATATTTTGGATAGACCCTATCCTGCTCATATGAATTGCGGAACTGCTTTGTTGTAGCTTTTGACAACCTCATTAGTTTGTTACCAGTGGCAATTCATTGGAAACCTCACAAGAAAAACAACCCAAATATCCCTGTGTTGGTACACCACTGAGAGCCAGGCAAAGTAACTATGAAGAAACTAAGCTCCTTGTTGGTTATTTTTTCTTAGTAGGAATTAATGAGAGAATGGAAAAGGTTATATAGGAATCTGAAGAAGATATGCATCTTCTGTTTGTCCTAGTTTTATACATTAATTTTAGCTGAATCAGTACATCCATTCCTTGAAGACTGCGGGATCTTGTGGTCTACGAGCACAGTATTTCATTACAGACGTAAGTTTGCTTTGTAACTTCTCCCTTTTGTGGGATTGTGGGAAAAAGAGAAACAAGACCTAAGCTATGTCTTTCAATGGTGTTGCTGTTTTAAAAGCCAGTCCTTGAGGAAGTCTTGTCAGTATGATGAACGAGAGTTTAGAAAACAAGCATGTGCTAATCAAATAGGAGTGTAAGGTGGAAAACTGTTTATTTTTGCCAGAAATTGTAAGCAAAATGTCCAGTTAGGACTTACTGGATGGAAAATTTGATGAGGGATAAAGCCCTAACTGCTGTGCGAAAGTGTTTTTTATCCGCATTCAGTGGTCTGACACATTTTTTGACAATCTAGCCTAATACTGCAGTGTGTTTGCAGGGGCACGAGGGAGAAGGTTACAAAAGCAAATTTTTAACCTTCTAAAGGTTACGTGCCCAAGGCAGTCCCTCCAGTCAGTGCAGAGAAGTGCCTCAAATTCTCTAAGTTAGACTCTGTAGAGAATAATGCAGGACAAGCATCTCCCTCCCTCTCTTCTCTCTCCCTTCCTCCCTTCCCTGGATAATAGATGAAGCTTAAAGAGATTAACCTTCTTAGTCTAAAGCAGAGCACGGCAAACAGTCCCCAGAAGTTGGAAAAAACATGAAATCTCATAATTAACCATGAAAAAGGTATACTGATAATAAAAGCTTCATGCTTGCAAGTCTGATGGCTGCCTTCGGCCCTAATATGAAAGATAATTTGCAGAAGCTAATTTTCTGGCTCCTTTTCCAAAAAGGCCTGTAAAAGCACCAATTGGTTTTTCTGGTAATCTGTCAAACTGCAACTGGACTGAAATTATTACTTTATTTCACACAGGCTGTCAAATAGTTTTTTCCACATTAATTCTCAGTCACCAGTGACTCTGGTTCCAGTGACCTGGAAAAGCTCTGAAAGTTGCTGCCAATTCCCCAGAGCCATCCAGATTCCCAGTGAGAGACAATTGCATGGGAGACCAATTAAAATAGCATCTGTGAATTAAATAAATCTATAAAAAGAATCTATTTTCTCTGCACCAAGCAGCAATGTACATGGAAATTAGCAGAGCGTTTTTTAAATAAATGCCTGATGAACAAAAAAGCCTCCTGGGGGAGGAGGGTAGGAGATAAACTTTATCCTGTATAAGCTTGAAATAATGAAAGAGCAAATGAAGTCTAACAGTGCTTCACGCAGGTGGGAGCCCTGTGCATGAGCAAGGTCTCTGCTCGTACCTTCTGTGCTGCTGCAGCTGTAACACTGCCACTGTGTAAATGAAGAACAGGCCTCAACAGTACAGATCAAAGGGAAATTTGCCATTAATTCTGTTTTCTCCGACTTTACAGGCTTTGTTGCAGGTTGGCAGTGGTAGAAGTGGGAATGGGCAGGGGCTGGCTATGTCTTGATGTGGTGAAGAAACATGATTTCTATGAGGCTCTCAAGGCAGAAAGGGATTGCAGATTCGTAAGCAGTAGGTGCTCCTATCCCCTGTGAAACCTGGGGTACTTTATCTATAATTTGCTGGCGGTCCTCAAAAGATACAACTGATCGGAAAAACACTGAGGGAGTCATTTTATTGAAGTTCTAGCCAAAGCAAAATGCATTTCAAAATTTTGCAAGATTTTTTTTTTAGGAAGAAAGAAAAAGAGGAGACGTCTTTGAAAACCCTGATTTATCACATACATGTATTTTTCCAAACTAAATATTTTTATTTGTTTAATGCTTATAATTTCATTGATGATGTTGCCATTTGTTCTGATTTGGGATTTTTGTGTCCTAGCTTCGTTTCAACTGTGACTTTTTTATATAGCAAAAGAAAAAAAAGTCAAAATAGCCTGAATGTCTAAAGTACTAAACCAACTTTTTAAAATGTCCCCTGTAGATACTTTTGATACAATTTTTGTATTTTCCTCTCCAGTTTGGACTGAAGTCATGTTCCAAATCTCTGTATCTTTTGAGGAACAAAAATTCCTGTTTCCCACACAGCACCAGAGATCTTGTCATTACTTCCAGTCAAAAGAATGATTAATGGTGTCACTACTGTTTGATAGTAGTCTAGGATGGATTAACCTCCAGTACTAAATCAAGATTGTACAGACAGCTTAGGATACACAGAGTTTTTCTCTGTTTCCTTTTCTTGTGGTGATGCCTTTTCGTTGCTCCTTAGACTAAGAGGGCTTCTATGCATTTCCTATTTTTCATGTAAACTCATAAATTCGTGTTTTTGATCATTTAGCATAATTTTAGTGCTGCTATATTTATCATCAACAGCCTTGGTTTTTATAGGTTTGATCAACCTCTTGTATCCCAGAGGTAGGTTTTAAGTATTTTCTATCCAAAATTGATTGGCATAGGAAAAAAGAGAGCTTTGATAGAAAAACTAAGCCTGCTTATATTCCAAATTCTTTTTTTTTTTTTTTTTTTTTTTACTAAAACAGGCCTATTTTTACATAATTAAGTTGTACAATTTGACTTTATTTTTTGTAGCTCATATCAGTCATAATACAGGGGCATCGGAGAATAAACTTTGCATGTTCTGATGCAGAACTGCAGGCGTGGAAATGGACAGTTTATAATGATTGGGAAGACAGTTGGTGAACACAGGTGTTTCTGAAGCTCCTGCCTCTCTATAGTTATTTGTCTTGCAACAGGCATTTGCCAAGAAGTCCATTTTGATGGTGCTGCTTGTGACCTCTAATTTTCTTCCCTGCTTTCCTGCCATTTGCCAAAGATGCTTAGCCACTGCTTGCCAAGAGAGAACAACTCCCCGCAATATGGCCATGTGCGTTATCCACCTAGAGCTAAGGCCCAAGCAAGTCTGTAGCAGATTGTCCTGCTGCTTTTTGGGACCTCCAGAGCCTGCTGGGTGACAGATTTTCTAGAAGTTTGTCAGTGAACAGATTTGCCACCCACAAAAGTACAGACTGCCTCATCCATGTCGGGTTACTTAATGTCAGATTTTTCGCTAGACGAGATAAAGGATAAATTAATAGGTTTACCTTAAAAACATAACTTTGCAAATGTGGAAAAAATTATTTTTAAAACAACAACATGCGTGATTTTTAATGTTAGATTGCAACCGCTGTAGAGGCTCTTTTGGTTTAAGCAGCTGTCTAATTGCACTCTACAGCTCTCCTGGTTTTATTGCTAAAGACAAAATTGGAAAGTTCCAAGACATGGCATGGGCAACCTGTCCCTTTTCAAGCTCCTGTTTAATTAACTCTTCTTCCCCATTGTCGGATACTGGTTCTGGTGGTATTATTTGCCAGAAAAAGTCATTGAAGCTTACAGATGTTGCTACATACTTAGACTATCATGTGGCCATTAATCTGCTAATGCTTATCCTTCTGGCATAATGTAATTTTCTCTCTGTTTCGTTGCTGCCACAGTCCAGATTCTGTGCTTCCATCAAGCTCTTTATGGTGCTCTTTAGCAAGTTCTTAACTTTAACAGACTCTGGGTCTTTTTCATGCATCAGAACCCAAGATCTTGGCACCTATTTAAGTACTGAACTACACTCTGGAAAGCTTTGCTCAAGTTGAGCATACCAAGCTTCTTACAGCCTGGCACTGCCATGGTGCTCTCTAGAGGTGTATGTTGGACTCTAAAGGCTGGCAATGGAGATAGGGTACGCTGTTGTGTTGCTTTCATGGATCTGGATGTGCAAACTCGCCACCTTCTGTGTGATACGTTGCATCTCTTTCATTCCATCCACCTTGGATGGATACAAAAATTGGATGCCTTTTTGGCAGAAGATGATGATGCTTCTGACACAGTTGGAGTTAAATATAGGACCAAAATTGTAAAAAAAAAAAAAAAACCAAACCAACTCTTTGCTTGCTGAAGATCTGGCTTGGGTCTAAATCGCTACAACCCTGTGACTCCAGTAAGTTCTGGATCAGGCCCTGTAGTGTTTTCCTTGTGTATGTGTACATGGATAATACTAGTATCAGCTTGTTGATTATTCTTAATTTTTTCCACAAGTTGCAGAGAACTGGAAATGTTCCAGTGCGTTCCACCAAACAGTAACACATTTAACCAACCTTTACTTGAACAGATTTTATCTCTGGAGTTTATTTGCTTTTTGCAGACATACTCTCAATTCTTTCCAGGTCTTATTAGCTATCATTTGAGAAAGGGAAAAAAATGAAACACACTTTGATTACATGTATTGATCTTATACCTTAATCTTTGCTGCTCAGATACAGGTATGTCTTGTATAAGCCTTGACGGTCACTGAAGATTTATGGAGCTTGAAAGGATTAACTCTGAATTCAAGCTCATGGTACTTTTTTTTTTTTTTCCCCTCCTCATTTAGGGTTTACTTTATTATTCAATGGATGGACTAAAACGAGCTCCTTCAAACAGGTTCTTAAAAGCACATGTATAGAAATATGTCAACTATTCTATTTACTCAGGGACAAAATCATATTGACATTAATACTTCATAAGTAAAAATGTATTCTGTGCATAGATGATATGGTAGTGCCCTGAATGAAAGGTAATTTTTTTTCTCCAAGTCTCAGAGCAAATTAAAGCTTGTCCATACTGACTGTTTCTGACTAATAGGAAGCTTATGATCTCTGCCTGCCCCTTTCCGCGCCCCCCCCCAAAAAAAAAACAGGTATTTCTACAGTATTTCCAAAAAAGTTCTTCATAAAGGACTATATATTCTGTAGGGCTTAACTACTTATCCTGCAGTATTGCTTGTTATTCCTGACACTTCTTTCACTGTATCATCTTAGCTATGCTAAGGCACATGGAGGACAGGGAGGTGATTCGAGACAGCCAGCATGGCTTCACCAAGGGCAAATCCTGCCTGACCAACCTAGTGGCCTTCCATGATGGAATCACTACATCAGTGGACATGGGAAGAGCTACAGATGTCATCTATCTGGACCTCTGTAAGGCCTTTAACACAGTCCCCCACAACATCCTTCTCTCTAAACTGGAGAGGTATGG